>NC_091292.1:1310114-1367614 GCF_038502225.1 Cherax quadricarinatus
ATCTGGTGGATTGATGGGATGGGAGGAGGGAGTGTGTGTGGATGGTCTTAGTGTTTAGAAGGGGAATCCCCTTCCATTAGGACTTGAGGTAGCAAGTCCTTTTCTGGGGTTACTTCTTTTAATGCCACTAGGACCAGATATGCCACAACATATCTGTCCATAGAGGCCTGTACCTCTTGTTCCTTTATGACTTTCCTAAAGTGTTTCACAACATTGTCAGTGTAATAGTCACCAGCACGGCTTGCAATAGCTGTGTCAGGGTGATTTTTATCAAAAAAGGTTTGCACTTTAAGCCACATTGCACACATTTCCTTAATCTTTGAAGTAGGCAACTTCTTCAATTTCTGTCTCCCCTCCTCCGAAGCAGTTTTCTCAGGTCTGGCTACTTGCTATTGAAAATGATCTAGCAGCTCATCAGTAGTTAGTTCTTCATTGTCATCCTCCACACTAACCTCACCAATATGAGCACTAGTTCCAGGCATTTTTTTTCCTGTTCACCTGGGTGTTAGTCAACTGTTGTGGGTCGCATCCTGGGGGACAAGATTAAGGACCCCAATGGAAATAAGTTACAGTCCTCAATGATGCACCGACTTTCTTGGGTTATCCTGGGTGGCTAACCCTCTGGGGTTAATCGTTTCTCGGTAACTGTTTCACGTTAAGCCATACCAACAACACACACTCCACATCGAGTAATACAGCTGACCGAGGTGCAGCAGCAGCAGCAGCAGCTGACCGAGGTGCAGCAGCAGCAGCTGACCGAGGTGCAGCAGCAGCAGCTGACCGAGGTGCAGCAGCAGCAGCTGACCGAGGTGCAGCAGCAGCAGCTGACTGAGGTGCAGCAGCAGCAGCTGACCGAAGTGCAGCAGCAGCAGCTGACCGAAGTGCAGCAGCAGCTGACCGAGGTGCAGCAGCAGCAGCTGACCAAGGTGCAGCAGCAGCAGCTGACCAAGGTGCAGCAGCAGCAGCTGACCGAGGTGCAGCAGCAGCAGCAGCTGACCGAGGTGCAGCAGCAGCAGCAGCTGACCGAGGTGCAGCAGCAGCAGCAGCTGACCGAGGTGCAGCAGCAGCAGCAGCTGACCGAGGTGCAGCAGCAGCAGCAGCAGCTGACCGAGGTGCAGCAGCAGCAGCAGCAGCTGACCGAGGTGCAGCAGCAGCAGCTGACCGAGGTGCAGCAGCAGCAGCTGACCGAGGTGCAGCAGCAGCAGCAGCTGACCGAGGTGCAGCAGCAGCAGCAGCTGACCGAGGTGCAGCAGCAGCAGCAGCTGACCGAGGTGCAGCAGCAGCAGCAGCTGACCGAGGTGCAGCAGCAGCAGCAGCTGACCGAGGTGCAGCAGCAGCAGCAGCAGCTGACCGAGGTGCAGCAGCAGCAGCAGCAGCTGACCGAGGTGCAGCAGCAGCAGCTGACCGAGGTGCAGCAGCAGCAGCAGCTGACCGAGGTGCAGCAGCAGCAGCAGCAGCAGCTGACCGAGGTGCAGCAGCAGCAGCAGCAGCTGACCGAGGTGCAGCAGCAGCAGCTGACCGAGGTGCAGCAGCAGCAGCTGACCGAGGTGCAGCAGCAGCAGCTGACCGAGGTGCAGCAGCAGCAGCTGACCGAGGTGCAGCAGCAGCAGCTGACCGAGGTGCAGCAGCAGCAGCAGCTGACCGAGGTGCAGCAGCAGCAGCAGCAGCTGACCGAGGTGCAGCAGCAGCAGCAGCTGACCGAGGTGCAGCAGCAGCAGCAGCAGCTGACCGAGGTGCAGCAGCATCAGCAGCTGACCGAGGTGCAGCAGCATCAGCAGCTGACCGAGGTGCAGCAGCAGCAGA
This sequence comes from Cherax quadricarinatus, assembly GCF_038502225.1. Lineage (NCBI taxonomy): Eukaryota > Metazoa > Arthropoda > Malacostraca > Decapoda > Parastacidae > Cherax > Cherax quadricarinatus. The sequence goes on from NC_091292.1 coordinate 1,311,918, forward strand.
CCGAGGTGCAGCAGCAGCAGCAGCAGCTGACCGAGGTGCAGCAGCAGCAGCTGACCGAGGTGCAGCAGCAGCAGCAGCAGCTGACCGAGGTGCAGCAGCAGCAGCAGCTGACCGAGGTGCAGCAGCATCAGCAGCTGACCGAGGTGCAGCAGCAGCAGCAGCAGCTGACCGAGGTGCAGCAGCAGCAGCAGCAGCTGACCGAGGTGCAGCAGCAGCAGCAGCTGACCGAGGTGCAGCAGCAGCAGCAGCAGCTGACCGAGGTGCAGCAGCAGCAGCAGCTGACCGAGGTGCAGCAGCAGCAGCAGCTGACCGAGGTGCAGCAGCAGCAGCAGCTGACTGTGGTATGATAGTATTTCTCACCCCTTTTTACCACAGGGTTGGCACCAGAAGCTTTCTTGGGGCCCATGGTCACTTATTTTGCAGGTGAAATCACTAAAAATGGGGTGATAGTATGAAATGTTCCGACTGCATGCTTGGATGTGACTGCGGAGGCTGGCTTGTAAACACTGCCACCCACGGAACAAGTGAGGCTGGCTCAGGCCACACGTGGACGCGTCTCGGACGAATCGCGTTGAGCGAGTTTTTTAGTGCTAGGCGAGGCAAAAAATTTACGTTAAAATGTATCGCTAGGCGGATTTAACGTAATGTGATGCCATCGTTAGGCGAGGGTCCACTGTACATGTATATACGACGGTATATGCGCTCTGGTAGTGTGCCATATGCTATTCCAAGGGAAAGGAATACATCTTGGAGTACATCCTGTGGCTGTACAACAGGAACACATAGTGAAAATGAAGATGATAGTGTTGCAATTGGGATGGAAAATGTGCATGGTGGTAGTGGTGGTGCCAGCCGTGAGGCACCAGCAGTGGGCCATGCTGCCACCCATGCCACTGACTCAGCTGATCTACAACAAAGGCCACCATCCCCTACCCACCCAGCACACCAGCCTCCACAACCACCTGTCAATATCCAGTACCCACCAGCAGACTGCACCTGGGATTGGCAGGAAGCTGACAATTTTGTTCCCAATCCTCATAACTTTGATGAAACTCAAAGTGGAATACGGCCATCTTGTACACTTGGGAACAATGTCACTGAACTGGAATGTTTCGAGTTATTCTTTGCTGAACCCCTGATGGGAATTATTGTCAGGGAAAGCAACAGATACTTCGAGTACACCATGGCAAACACCAAACTCACGCAATACACCAGTGGAAGGAGACAACTGTGGCTGAGATGCATCTTTTCTTTGCCACAATAATGCTTATGCCACGTGTATAAGCAGTGTCAAATCATACTGTTCAACAGACTGCCTGATTGCAACCCCAGGTTTCAGTGATATAATGCGAGTGAATCTATTTGTGCTATTACATATGCTTCACTTCTCAGACAAAACCAGACCTGACAAATGACAGGTTATATAAGATTAGGAATGTGTTTGTGTATTTGAAAGAGAAATTCAATATGTATTTTTATCCCTTCAGGAAGCTTGTTATTGAGTCTGATTCTGTTCAAAGGAAGACTCATTCAAGCAGTATATACCAAGCAAGAGGAAACGCTTTGGTATAGTTATTTATGCTTTGTGACTGCTACAGTGGTCTTGTATTGGATGTTATTGTGTACACTGGAAGTTATACATGGCAAAATACCAGTTAGTTATTGGACATCTCTGGTGATGTGGGAACAATGATGGAACCATATCTTGGTAAGGGGCATATATTATATACTGATAACTGGTACACAAGCCCCTCACTCAGTGATTTTTTTGCTAGTGAACATGACAGATGTGTGTGGCACAGTGCGTGCAAATCGTAAGCATATGCCCAGGTTTGATGCTGGCACTCGTAGAGGTGAGGTGCAGGCGTTTGCTACCAATGACATCATGGCATTTCGGTGGCATGACAAACAAGATGTCGCACTGTTGTCATCGTTCACCCTAACGAAATGACAAACACTGGCAGGCAGAATAGAGAGACCAATGAACCCATTCTAAAACTTGCAGCTGTGACTGATTACACCAATATGCACTCAGTGGACAAATGTGACATTCAGATTGGGTTTGCTGATTGTGTTCGCAAGAGTTATAAGTGGTACATAAAACTCTTTTTCCATCTTCTGGACATTTCCATGTTCAATGCTTTTAATATGTACAAGATGAGGACCAGAAACAAACCACCACATGGCGAATTTTGTTCATCTATTGTCAGACAAATAGTATTCAAGTACCAAGGAACAACACCTGCAATAAAAAACCGCCCACATAATTATCAACAACTGCCTTCTCGTCTGAAGCATGGTGATCACTTCCTAATAAAACTGCCTGCTGCTGCTTTCAAGATAAAGGCTCAGAAGAGGTGTTACGTCTGTGCACTTACAAAAAAACGGCCACAACGCAGACACTCGTTTTATGTGTGAGGAGTGTAAAACACCACTGTGCATGATGCCATGTTTCAGAGACTTCCACAGGCTGCAGAACTTCTAGAAACATGTCCTGTGACTGTATGTGTATATAAAATATAGAAAAATAGTAATAAACAACATTTTATATCGTTCGTTTCCGTAAACAAGTTTTGTAAACATTATAGTGACAACAGTGTTTGTGCAGTTATTGTGTAGTAAAGAAAGATAAAAAAAAATTACAAAATAGTGCTCATATTGGTCTCACAGGCCATAAAAGTTACTTGAAAAAAAAAATAATAGAAAAAAAGTAGAAAAAAAAGTAAATAGAAAATTACCAGGTGCCTGGTATTCAGGGATGATGCCACATGTGGCTCAATTTGTCAATTCATTGGAAAAAAAAAATTTGTCTAGCCTATAATGTTAAGAAAAAAAAAAAAACTTTCATAAGATTTTTTTTTTTTTAATTTTTTGACCCTGAGAACAAGTCTGGGAGAGGGCCTGTCGACCCTAAAAGGGTTAAAAAAAAAAATTAGGGTCAGTACTTACCGAGATATGAGGCTGCTCACCTGACGGCAACATCGAGTCCTGCAGCTGAGGAAGTGTTGCCGATGTACCATTTTTTTCTCATTTCTATATTATTTTATATAATTTTTATATTCTGATAATGACAATTTATTGTAGTTCTTGGCATTCATAACAAATTTTTGTTCTGACACTAATATTCAGTACTAAAATTGTACTCATATTGTCACAAACACTGACAGGTGAACATTTACACCTGCCTTGGTCATTTACTATTGTCTAGGAATTTTTTTTTTTTTCAACAAGTCAGCCGTCTCCCACCGAGGCAGGGTGACCCAAAAAGAAAATGCTTTCATCATTCAACACTTTCATCTCACCCACACAATCACTTTTTGCAGAGTTACCCAGAATACAACAGTTTAGAAGTATATACAGTATGTATAAAAATACACAATATATCCCTCCAAACCCCTCCTTTAGAGTGCAGGCATTGTACTTCCCATTTCCAGGATTCAAGTCCGGTTATATAAAATAACTGGTTTCCCTGAATCCCTTCACTAAATATTACTCTGCTCACACTCCAACAGCTCGTCAGGTCCCAAATACCATTTGTCTCCATTCACTCCTATCTAACACCCTCACGCACGCTTGCTGGAAGTCCAAACCCCTCGCCCACAACACCACCATTACCCCCTCCCTCCAGCCTTTTCGAGGACGACCCCTACCCCGCCTTCCTTCCCCGACAGATTTATACGCTCTCCATGTCATTCTACTTTGATCCATTCTCTCTAATGACCAAACCACCTCAACAAACCCTCTTTAGCCCTGTGACTAATACTTTTATTAACTCCACACCCTCTCCTAATTTCCACACTCCGAATTTTCTGCATAATATTTACACCACACATTGCCCTTAGACAGGACATCTCCACTGCTTCCAACCGCCTCCTCGCTGCAGCATTTACAACCCAAGCTTCACACCCATAAGTGTGTTGGTACTATTATACTTTCATACATTCCCTTCTTTGCCTCCATAGATAACATTTTTTGCCTCCACATATACCTCAATGCACCACTCACCTTTTTTCCCCTCATCAATTCTATGATTAACCTCATCCTTCATAAATCCATCCATTGACTTATTACATCGTCTTCACATCTCTACTGTTCCTGCCTACTTTCTCTATTCGACTGAAGAAGCCTACTGTGTAGGCGAAACATTTCGGAATAAAGTTGTCTAACTGTTGCATATGTGTCTTACCTAACAACCTGTCGGTATTGTATACCATTTTGATGTTCACATAAATCCATCCGCTGACACATCAACTCCCAAATATCTGAAAACATTAACTTCTTCCATACTTCTCCCCAATCTGATATCCAATTTTTCTTTATCTAAATCATTTGATACCCTCATCACTTTACTCTTTTCTATGTTCACTTTCAACTTTCTACCTTTACACACACTCCCAAATTCGTCCACTAACCTTTGCAATTTTTCTTTAGAATCTCCCATAAGCACAGTATCATCAGCAAAAAGTAACTGTCACTTCCCATTTTGTATTTAATTCCCCATAATTTAATCCCACCCCTCTCCCAAACACTAGCATTTACTTCTTTTACAACCTCGTCTATAAATATATTAAACAACCATGGTGACACAACACATCCCTGTCTAAGACCTACTTTTACCGGGAAATAGTCTCCCTCTCCTACACACCCTAACCTGAGCCTCACTATCCTCATAAAAACTCTTTACAGCATTTAGTAACTTACCACCTATTCCATATATATCGTAGGGGTTCTTAAATGGAGATATCGAGGGTTGACGGTAGACACACTTGTTGGATGGTAACGATATATATTGTCAGACTGTGATGATGAGAAATGGAGCCCAGCCTCTGCCTGTCCTAGCCTGTGTCAAAACGCCGACTGAGGCCGAGGCAGAGGTACGAACGTACACATGCGCATCCCGTGACGTCACACAAAGTCACAGGCCTAAAAGGGATCTCCTATCTAAAGCACATGGATGATACTATATGCTATGCTATATAACACAGGGATCAGGAACTATGCTGACATATACGTACATACTTGCAACATCTGCCACATTGCTTCCCTATGCACTATCATATGCCTTTTCTAAATCCATAAATGCAATAAAAACTTCCCTACCTTCATCTAAATACTGCTCGCACATATGCTCCAATGTAAACACTTGATCAACACATCCCCTACCCACTCTAAAACCTCCTTGCTCATCCGCAATTCTACATTCTGTCTTACCTCTAATTCTTTCAATAATAACCCTACCGTACACTTTTTCTGGTATACTCAGTAAACTTTTAAGTGTCTAGGAATATATACAAATATTTATAGGTCCCACGAGATACACGAGAGTGTAGAAGAAGGAGGAGAAAGAAGAAGAAAGTACAGTGGACCCCCGGTTAACGATTTTAATCCGTGCAAGAGGGCTCATCGTTATGCGAAATAATCGTTATGCGAATGAATTTTCCCCATAAGAAATAATGGAAATCAAATTAATCCGTGCAAGACGCCCAAAAGTATGAAAAAAATTTTTTTTACCACATGAAATGTTAATTTTAATACACACAAACTGAAAAAGGCATGCACAATTAAATGACACTTACTTTTATTGAAGATCTGGTGATGATTGATGGGATGGGAGGAGGGGAGAGCATTATCTTCTTACTGTTTAGAAGGGGAATCCCCTTCCATTACGACTTGAGGTAGCAAGTCCTTTTCCGGGGTTACTTCCCTTCTTCTTTTAATGCCACTAGGACCAGCTTGAGAGTCACTGGACCTCTGTCGCACAACAAATCTGTCCATAGAGCTCTGTACCTCCCGTTCCTTTACGATTTGTCTAAAATGGGCCACAACATTGTCATTGAAATAGTCACCAGCACGGCTTGCAACAGCTGTGTCAGGGTGATTTTCATCTATAAAGGTTTGCAGTTCAACCCACTGTGCACACATTTCCTTAATCTTTGAAGTAGGCACAATGGATTCCACAACTGGCATAGGCTTCTCAGGGTTAGCCCCAAACCCTTCAAAATCTTTCTTAATTTCCATACTAATTCTCACCCTTTTTACCACAGGGTTGGCACTAGAAGCTTTCTTGGGGCCCATGGTCACTTATTTTCCAGAAACAGCACCGAAAACACTGTAATAATACGAAATATTCCGAGTGTATGCTTGGATGTTACCGCGGAGGCTGGCTGGTAAACAATGGGACGGCCGGCACATGTGAGGCTGGCTGAGGGCACATTGGACGCGTCTCGGACGAAAATCGGTAAGCGGGTTTTTAATCGGTATGCGCGGCAAAAATTTTGCGATAAAAGTAATCGGTATGCGGAAAAATCGCTATGTGATGCCATCGTTATGCGGGGGTCCACTGTATAACTATTTGTGTGTACCTGAGACATTAAAAGACAGACAGACAGATAGACAAGACCCTAAACTTGGGGTTAACATCACTTTTCTCTTAAAAGGGGTGTTAATATGACATTACATCAGTGAATCCTTGGTGTTTGCCACACTGTTTGCTCTAGCTGGCACTCCCACAGCATTAAGTGGTCCCAGATTTTTTTAATATGGTGCACACCAATTGTTAAGACCCATTCTATGCTGACCAGGCATCTCAAGCCAATTGTGCCAAATCTGGAGGCAGGAAAATTAAAACATACGTTTGGGGCACTAGCGGTAAAAATGTATATATACGTTTGGACCATTTAGGGATTAATGGTGATAAAATATTAAAGCAACAGCTACAGAAAGGGCTTTGGTTGTTTTAAAAAAGATGGTCATGAAGCTGCCATTAAAATTATTCACAACCCATGTTAAACCAAATTAAATTAGTATAATGAAAAATAAATGCTAGGCCTGTATAAATCATACAACACTAATACCTAAACTATAATATGCAACAGTTGTAGTGTCATCCCCTGAAAAAACTACATAGACAAGCTAGAAAGACCAAAGGCAAGCTACATAACTAGCTGTACATAATGAATACCCTAGATTTATATCAATACCTATAATCATAAATGCATTCTCACCAAATTGAGCTAAAAAACATTGTATTTTCATTATCCATTTTCCCCACTTCTGAACCCTCAAGTCTCCAAAGGTAACACTAAGGCAAGGGATTTAATTTATAAACTGTAATTACTTACAGCAAATTACATCAATAGTACTATCGCATTTTGAAAGGAGGAACAGAAAAATACTATTAACAAATCTATGATCAGGACCTATCATACCTTGTTCTTGAGTCAATCTCTCAATAAGCTAGGCAAATTTCAAATAAAAGAATGCTCATTTGTTGCTTTAAAAGATATCTGTTGCATGTAAAGTGGCCATTGGGTGACAATTTTTTTTTTTAAGCGATTAAGATATTGTAAAGAGATGCAGGGAATGAGGCATTCCCTTCCTCCTTAGTTTCAAATGAATAATAGGGCACTTTTTGTTGGGAGTTAACCCTTAAAAAAGGGTAAAACATATTTAAACTGGCTATCGAGAAACTGCATGACATTTTAGTTATAAATAAGGAAGTTAAAATTAAAGGTCTCTTGTAGGGAAGAAAAAAAAAAAAGTCATCCCCTACAAGAGATCATGAGCAAACATGGCATCAGGATACCATTTTTGGGAAAAACACCTATTTTAATAAAACTTAGACAACAGTACTAGTAATGCCAGTGGCAATATATATACGTGTATGTATGTATATATATATATATACATACAAGTATATACACACACGTATGTTATGATAATACGTACTAAATAAAACTAATGCATAAAATGTGCAAAACATGTGGATCCTCTCCCAAGTGATGTTGGTCAATGCTCAAGGAATGCCACACATAATGTAAGAATAAGTTTTTAACCTTTAGTGTTGGTAGTTTAATAACTGGGGAGGGGGAATTATATATATATATTTTTTTTCAACAAGTCGGCCGTCTCCCACCGAGGCAGGGTGACCCCAAAAAATTAAGAAAATCCCCAAAAAGAAAATACTTTCATCATCATTCAACACTTTCACCACACTCGCACATTATCACTGCTTTTGCAGAGGTGCTCAGAATACAACAGTTATACAACAGAATACAATGTATATGCTTCTAAACTGTTGTATTCTGAGGGGAATTATATATATTATTATAATGGTCAACAACAGAGTTGACAAGGATTTCCCAACCAGCTTAAACCCTGCCTTCACCATACATCAAGACAGGGAATGTTCCCTTCCCTTATTACCACAAGGCTCACCATTAAAGTTGTGAATTTTAAACAATATTGAGGACTTTTTGAAATTGAAAAGACTGCTCTTGCTTCATAATTTTTCTAAAATTTATTTTATATACACCTGTTTGGAAAAGTATATATGTCCCAAGTTCTCTGTGAAGCAACCTTTGTAATCCAGATGTCTCACCTGATTAAGATATTCAAAGACCATGTAGAGTTTGCGATCACCATAAACCACATCAAGAAGACGTACAATGTTTTCATGATCAAGTTCCTTCAAAAGGGAAATTTCCCGTAGAGCTGTACTTGGTACTCCATCCGCCTCACTGTTAACAAATGCCAATTACTGACCATGCATTATTAACCCAAATAAGCACAATACTAAATTTGCAACTACAAAATTATTAATAACTAATAATGCAATAGTACTGTACATAAATTAAATAGCTTGTCTTAAAAATTTCCAGCATCCTATTCACAGGAATTACTAAAACAAAACTGAGCTTTCAAATATTTGCAATTGTTGAGTGCCAACTGAAGGCACCATTGCAACATACACTTGTCAAGAACAAGACTTAAATATTAGCAAAAACACTGATGAACTTAACCACCCTATTGATACAGTCTTTTCCATCAAGTGTGGACAACCTTGATAAAATACTTTCAAAGGCTTTGAGTGTAATATCAGTTACAGTGGACCTAATGAAGCTGTTACATTATATACTATTGTACTCTTCAAGAAAACCTTATATGCACACCCATTAAAACAAAAAGGTTAAAATCCTCCAGCATCCAATAAAATGCTAAATCATGTAAAAATTCCCATAAAATGACAACAAGGTCTCTACAAGACATCCCCACATACTTTCATAGTAAGCAGTACATACCTTGCTATAAGTACAGTAATCACTATAAGTACAATAATTTTACAGCACACCACTGAATGCCTGCTGAACCTGTCTCGTATCATATAGCCATTTTCAAATTATCACTTTACCATATTTAATTCTTTATTTTATAGTTAGTGAAGCAGCTCTACTCTTCTAGGAATGGTAATTACATCACAACTTGCAGTATTTCACACAACAATAAGATGACACCCTACAGTAAGAGTTCAGAAAAAAAAAACAGTACATAAGGAAAGAGGAGGAATTTCCTTATTTAATATTAACCCTTTGACTGTCGCGGCCGTATAAATACGTTTTACGAGGTGCCGTGTTTGACATATATATACTCATAAATTCTAGCGGCTTCAAATCAAGCAGGAGAAAGCTGGTAGGCCAACATGTGAGAGAATGGGTCTGTGTGGTCAGTGTGCACCATATAAAAAAAATCCTGGAGCACGCAGTGCATAATGAGAAAAAAAAAACTCAGACCGTTTTTTTTTAATTAAAATGCCGACTTTGTGGTCTATTTTCGTATTGTATTTATGGTTGTATTCTCGTTTTCTTGGTCTCATTTGATAGAATGGAAAACATATTACAGAAATAGAGGTGTTTTTGATTGATTTTACTATAAAAAGAACCTAGAAATGGAGCTCAAAGTAGGGGAAATGTTTGATTTTTGCCAATGTTCAAAAGTAAACAAATGATGACATTGTCCAATAAATGTCCAACTAGCCATTCTAATATGCAGTCATGAATGGGTTGATGTTATTTATACAGTTATTACAGCATTGCAGTAGTCTGCATAATAGTAAGTCTAATATTTTTTGTTTGAATAAAAATTCAAAATAGAAAGCAAGAGTAATATCAGAGGGGCCTGGAGACGTGACTGATGAACAAAGAAAACGTTATTTTAGAGCCTGGAATGTCTGCATTGTTCATTCTGGACCTTATTTTGAAATTGTCATATTTTTTAGTTTTCGTGAAATTGGCCAAATTGCAAATTTCTGACCACATTATTAGGTAGTTGAAATCAGTAAATGGGCAGTTTCTTGTACTCAATCGATAGAAAAAATGAAGTTCTAAAGAAATAGCTATGAGTTTGGGCGACTGGAACAATGGAATTAGCCGAAAATAGGGCTCAAAGTGGGCGAAATCGCCGATTTGTAAACAGCGCCGAGGTCGCTAACTTCGCGAGAGCATAATTCCGTCAGTTTTCCATCAAATTTCGTTTTTTTGGTGTCATTACAATCGGGAAAAGATTCTCTATCATTTCATAAGAAAAAATATCTTTTTTTTTTTTAAATTTTTCGACACCAGGAGACACCTCAGGATTGGGGGTTGCGACAGTCAAAGGGTTAAAACCAAATTCTAGGATACTTTTACCCATTATCCAGTTCTTGAGATTATTCCAGTGGCTTGGTCTCAAACTGGGCCTCAAATTTTACAGGGGTGAGAACCAAGTGCAAAAAACAACACAAGAAAGCATAGGTAAACAGTGTGCTGAATGCAATGTAATTTGTAAGATTTACCTGTTATTATTCAGGAGACTAATTAAAGACCAGCAATCTTGATAGTGCAACACTTTGGAGGTGCAAGGTACCTCTACAGCCAGTCTGGTTCAGAAATTTTTTTTATTACAATCATAACTAAGCGCTAAACCCACAAGGGTCATACAGCACAGCAGGGTAGGGCGTGCTTAAGGTTTAATATGCGTGATCAGAGACTAGTTAGTTGTAGAGTATAACGGAGGCAGAATTAGTAAGGGCAGTGAGAAGTGTGTAATAAATCTATTGCTACCCAGGTCAACGGAGGAGTCTGTCAAAGGTAGGGCTGTCAGCGAGGAGGAAGTGACAAGCAGTGACATCGGAGGTAAATTCTGCATGCCTCCTGATAGACAGCACAACAACAGAATACACTAAACTGAAATTGGAACCTGACAATTCTCAGAGTGGTACTGGGCGCCTCTCCATGAGATGCCCACGAGTGAGATGCACGTGCCCGATGCACAGACAGGAAAGCGTACTCTCTCAACCACGACATCAAGAAGACCAGAATTAGCTCAAGCCAATGTTGTTGCCAACGGTTGTGAAGGTGGCTAGAGATTACAGCAACACAGTCTGAGAATGGAATACCCCTACATGAAATGTGGAAGTCATATCCTCCTCCGCACCCAAGAGGGCCTTCAGTGCGGTTGGTAGTGCAGATGCAGTTGGAACCCATGCCCTACCCTACCCTACCCTGCCCTGCCCTTTACACTAGCACCAACTAAGCCGCCCTCCAGGACTCCAGAGGGTGGATCGGAACATCCCCAGATGATCCAGCAAACGCCACCACCGAGGGTCTCAACGGAATGAGATGGACACCACAACCCTTTACCCAACACCTAGGCTAGAATTTCTTGAACCTCCTGAAGAGGTTCAGGAAAATAAAAAATTATTATTTTCTGATAAAATTCTACAAAAAATTAAACATTCAATACAGACAACAGGATTGCACTTGAGAAAATACAAAATACCAGTATAATAGGAGTGCAGAATAATGCACTCCTTCAATATGATATGCCCATGCAATGGTCTTTATCAAGTCACTAACAGATAAACCTGGCTGTGCTTGTCAATGTGCTCACCCAGCTTCCTGATTTAGCAAAGCCCACTGTGTGGGCAACATGTCATCAATGAAGTATTACATTATACTACAGTACTGCATTTGCATCTGCCATAGGATCCTGCTAATGAAACCAAGATTAAGACAAAACTGAAGAGGAAGCAACTGACCCCAAGATACATAAGAATGAGGACCCAACCTACACACACTGGCCTAAATATACCAACACCTACAACTTAAGGTTTTCCACATTTTTCCAAAAAACAATTTCTTCAACTATTACAATCAAAACAGTGTTAAACCAGAAGGGTCATACATTTTCTGCTAACTGGAGGAAGCAAATGTATGACCAGGATTATTTTTTCACAATATTCTTAATGCATTATTTTACGGTTCAACAGACTGATTTCAGTTTGTTTATTTTTATTATCTACCTTTCAGTGATTATGTGTGAGTGAGGTGAAAGTGTTGAATGATGAAAGTATTTTCTTTTTGGGGATTTTTTTTTTTCTATCTTTTTGGGTTACCCTGCCTCGGTGGGAGACGGCCGACTTGTTGAAACAAAAAAATACATGTATATTTCTATATTATCAATATTTTTTTAAATGCAAAAGTGAATTATCTTGAACAATCTATGTAAATTCAGTTAGTCTTATTATCATGCAGATAATTACAACATTGATTTTAGCACCTGGTGACAAAAAAAAAAAATAATTCTTTCAATATTTATGAAACTTGTAGGGTAGCATACTAGTAAAGATTTCATATTTGGCAAATTAGGGTCAGCATGTCCAGTGCACTCTTAACAGGCTTTGTTTTATTGAACCAGAAGAGATTAAATAATTCTTCTGTAAACACTTTTCTTTGTTCTTCGCAGCCCAATGGAAGGCTATTTACATCAGCTTCAAGTACATATGTGGTGTCATCGATAAAAACTTCCCACATACATATTTCAGTACAGCATTATCTATTAAAGGTATGCACTGTACTGGCACCTAATGGTTCCAAGAAACACAGACCTGCAGGCTGTTTTCAGGCTCATTTAATATATTACAATACTTTGTCAGATCCTGTATAAGCTTTTAAAAGCTGCTAAGATAGAAAAGGGCTTCAAGAGTAATTTGCCAATATTTTAATTGGGGGGGGGGGGGGGGGGGTAAGAGTACTAAACTTATAGGTCAGAACACCTGGAGAATGGGATGCATTGATGTTTGACCCAAACAAGGGGAAGAAAAGCCTTGTTCCTTGGATCATAAGCCCTTCACTAGCATTAAAGGAAAAAATCCAACATTCATCATGCCGACTGATGAATGAGGGTGACCGCTGATGAACTGGGAGCAAAGTCAGCATTTAAGAGATTTTGTTTCTCAATTGTACATTATTCATCCTGAATATCTCTTAGGTGTGTACTGTATTAATGTTGGTAAAATTACCTACAATATGTTAGGTAAAAGGACACAAGTACAACTAATGTGGCATTTTATTGTGGCAATGCTTCGCTCTCCATTAGCTTTATCAAGCCGTTGCCACAATCAATTGTCACATCAGTTGCACTTGTGTCCTTTTACCTAACGTAAGTATGTACAGTCCAAGTACCATAATACATTTCCAGAGACTGATTACACAATGTAAGCATCCCAAAACCTATAAGGCATTCAAAACTTTTACTAAGTTAATGATATGTAAATTAAAATACTGTACTGCTTTGCTTAGAGAGGAAAATGAGAAATAATTTTTTAACCCATTTATTTAACAGACAGCAGCAGCATTATTTAGCATACAGTAATGCATTTTCTTACTTTCCTAGCTACCAAAATTTCCTTAAATTAGAAAATTTTGTTAACCCTTTGACTGCCGCAAGCCCCTTTCTGAAAACGTCATTCTATGTCACAAAATTTTTGAAAGGAGAAAAAAAAAATTCTGATGAAATGATAAGAGAATTTTTTCCCGATGGTAATGACACCAAAAGTACGAAATTTGGTCGAAAACTCATGGAATTATGCTCCCACGAAGTTAGTGGTCTCAGTGACATATACGCATCGGCAATTTCGTCGACTTTGAGCCCTGATTTTGGCCAATTCTGTTGTTCCAGTTGACCAAACTCATAGCTATTTCTTTAGAACTCAATTTTTTCTATCAAATGAGTACAAGAAACCACCCATTTACCGATTTGAACTACCCAATAAAGTGGTCACAAATTGGCAATTTGGCCAACTTCACACAAATTAAAAATGATGCCAATTTCAAATTAGGGTACAGAATAAACAATGTAGACATTCTTGGCATTAAAATAACATATCCTCTGTTCATTAGTCATGTCTCTAGGCCCCTCTTATATTACTATTGCTTTCTATTTTGATTTTTTATTCATACAAAAAATACAAAATTTACTGTTATGCAGACTAGCATTATTGTAAAAATAGTATAAATAATATCAGACTCCTCAGTTGACATGTATTGGGTGTGTAGTGTGATTTGCTTACTCTTGAACATTGGTAAAACTCGAACATTTCCACTACTTTGAGCTCAATTTCAAGGTTGTTTTCACCGTGAAACTAATCAAAATCATCTATTTCTGCAATATGTTTTCCATTTTATCACACGAGACCATGAAAACGAGAATACAACAATAAATACTATACGAAAATACACCTCAAAGTCGGAGTTTTAATAATAATAAAAAAAAAGAGAGTCGGTTTTTTTTCTCATTATGCACTGCGTGCTGCAGTACTTTTTTCATGTGGTGCACACTGACCACACAGACCCATTCTCCCACATGATTTGAAGCCGCTAGAATTATTGAGTATATATATACATCCGAAACACTGGCTCCTAAGATTATATACGACTAAAACAGTCAAAGGGTTAAAAGAATCCTAGGGAAAGCAAATACCCAGTTACTGTACTTTTCACTACTATTGATACTACAAGCTGTATTAAAAAAATAAATTTAACCAAGCTTTTTAGACAAAGCAGATAATGGCAACCTAACAAGTTCACTTCACAATTAAGTTCCTAATTAGCCACTAGGTCTTATACTGTATTACATGCTGCTAGCACCACTAGTTTGGTTGATCAAGCCATAAGCCAGGTCTGACCCAAGACTAGATATTGGGGGCAATGTTCCCCTGAAACTAAGAGGCAGTTCTAACCAAAATGTTGAAACCTAACTTACACATACAGTACTGTACTATATATCCTCACTAATTACAATAAAATACTGTACAGTATTACATCATATCTGTCATTGGGTTGGCTAATAAATTACCCTACTGTGAGTAAGGAAATTAGGATACTGTATTCAAGACAGCCACAAACTAGTACAGTACGTTTCCTCTAATAATGTCCTGAACTGTACATAAGTGTCTTTTTCCACACAAAAATCTATGGATAACTAACCCCAAAGAGCAATTTTAGTAAAACAGTATAACACAAGAAAGCCATGTAGGCTGACATTTCCAGTGGGAGATCTTCAGCTGTCTTCTCCAGAACACTACCCAAAACAGCTAGCCATTAGGTGCACGTTTCCTAATAGGTGAACATTCAGCAGGTGCAAGAGACTTGTCATACAGCATGCCTATCATTTACGACCCTCTGTACTTGTAATCAAAGAATCTTTAACCAATTACTGTACCTCTGAATGCATACTTGCCTTTCCAAACTGTGTGACAACCATGTTTATATCAATTCTAGGGAGTGAGAGCATCAACATTTAATGTAAATACTGTACTGCACTTAAAGCTAAATTACATGTACACACTGTTTAATACCATGAGCAATTGAAAAGAAACAGTATACATAGGTATTTGTAGAACAGGTTCCAGACAAGAGTTCAGAAACTTTCGGGAACCCAGGGTTGTAAGTGGGTGGAGGGAGGGGAGGGGGAGGATATTCTACTGTCTCTCTGCATGTACCAAGACTGACCAGTCTTTTGTGAAGCTGAACAATGTTAGGTTTCAGTTAAAAACCTTTGGTACAAAATTATGTAAATGGAAAAAACTAGCAAGGGTACCAAAAAGGACATCCATACCTTCAATGAGGAAAACCATACAAATGCACTTAATATGATCTTTCTTAGGAAACAGACAATTCATTCAAACTGTCAAGATGATGTACTATATGATACACTCCACTGCATTAAAAATTAAGCAAGTGTTGCAGTGCTAATCCAGGTCATATGGGGGGAGGGGGGGAGAATAGTCACACATCACAAATAGATTTATTTATTTATTTACAATTTGAGCATACATACAGAGGTACAAAAAAATACAGATAAGAGCAGCATGCCAAAGCCACTTATACTATGCATAGCATTACGGGCTGGCTTAAAATTAACTAAGCAATGATGAAATCAGTGATAATACATTATTGTAAACAGATAACTATAAAGTACAAATGAGTATTACAAAGACAGGTCATATGGTTGCATGCATTGTTGTACATTCAGTCGTATGGAGTATTCTGTTAGGTAGTGTATTTAAAAAATAATAAAGTTAGATTGGGTTTTAGGTTTAACATTTATGTGATATAATTGTGAGAAACATTTAAGATATACAATTTATAAGGTTCAGTTATTCAGTATTTATTTGGTTTTGGGTGAGTAAGTGATCTTTGAGAAGATACTTGAATTTATAAACAGGTAGTTTTTTTTATATTTACAGGTAATTAATTCCAGATTTTAGGGCCTTTTATGTGCATTGAGTTTTTGCATAGTGTGAGATGGACACGAGGAACATCAAAGAGTGATCTGTGCCTTGTGTTATGGTCATGTGTTCTGTTGAGGTTGGTAAGGAGATGTTTGAGGGGAGGGTTAATATCAGAGTTAAGTGTTCTATATATGTAATAGGTGCAGTAATAAGTATGGATGTTTTGTATAGTGAGTAGGTTTAGTGTAATGAATATTGGTGGAGTGTACTGCCTGTAGTGAGAATTTATCATCATTCTAACTGCAGCCTTTTGTTGGGTAATTAGTGGTCTGAGATGGTTAATTGTTGTTGAGCCCCATGCACAAATTCCATAGGTGAGATAGGGGTAAATAAGAGTGATATAGGGCCAGGAGGGCTGACTGTGGAACATAGTACCGTATCTTCGATAGTATGCCTAGTCTTGGAAATTTTCTTAGAAATTTGTTGTATATGTGTATGAAATTTGAGTCTATTATCAAGGTGGATTCCTAAGAATTTTCCCTCTGTTAGCTTTGTGATAGGTGATCCGTTTATCATTATGTTAAGAGGGACATCTGTAGCTCTTAATTATTATAATCAAAAAGAAGCGCTAAGCCACAAGGGCTATACAGCGCTGCAGGGTAGGGAAGGAAGCATGGGTATTGGATGGCAGAAGGGAGGAGGGATGATCAGTAGGTTACAGAAAACAGCGGGGCAGGGGATAGTACGGGGGTAGAGGGTAGCAAGAGTTTGAAGTAGAAAGGGCTGAAGGTATCAGAATTTGTGAAGTAAGTCGGTTGTTCTCAAAAAGTCAATGAGAGTGTCTGGATGAAAGGTGGGTCCATCAGCGAGAAGGAAAGGTAGATTATTATTATTATAATCAAAAAGAAACACTAATCCACAAGGGCTATACAGCGCTGCAGGGTAGGGAAGGAAGCGAGGGTATTGGATGGCAGAAGGGAGGAGGGATGATCAGTAGGTTACAGAAAACAGCAGGGCAGGGGATAGTACGGGGGTAGAAGGTAGCAAGAGATTGAAGTAGAAAGGGCTGAAGGTATCAGAATTTGTGAAGTCAGTTGTCAAAAAGTCAATGAGAGAGTCCGGATGAAAGGTGGGTCCATCAGCGAGAAGGGAAGGTAAAGAGAGAGCAGCGGAGCGAAGACGACGACAGAGGTAAATTCTGCGTGCTTGTTGATAAAGTGGGCAGTCCAACAGAATGTGGCTGACTGATAATGGAGTTTGGCAATTCTCACAGAGAGGAGCAAGACGCCTCTCCATGAGATATCCATGAGTAAGACGAGTATGGCCAATGCGAAGACGGGAGAGAGTAGTCTCCCAACCTCGACACTGGTGATAAGAAGACGGCCAGTAACCTATACTCGGTTTAATAGATTGAAGTTTGTTGCCGAGCATAGTAGACAAACGTTGTTGCCAACGGGTGTGAAGTTGGGAAGATATTGCAGCAAAATAGTCCGTAAATGGAATACCTCTACATGAAACTGGTAGGTCATGTACTGCTGACCGCGCAGCAGTGTCTGCCTGTTCATTGCCCTGAACGTCAACATGACCAGGGACCCAACAAAAAACAATATCTTTATGCCTGGTAAAGATACGGAGTAGCCAAAGTTGGATACGGAGGACTAAGGGGTGAGGTGTATCAAATTTCTGTATAGCCTGTAAAGCACTATGGGAGTCTGAGACAACCACAAATGATGACACAGGCATAGATGCAATATGGATAAGTGCTGTAAGGATGGCATACAATTCAACAGTAAAAATACTAGCCGAAGATAGTAAATGCCCTTGTACGACGCTGTCCGGAAACACTGCTGCGAATCCTACGCCGTCAGAAGACTTAGAGCCATCTGTGTACACAGCAATGGCATGAGAATGAGAGTGAAAGTGGTCAAGAAAAAGAGCGGGAAGCGACCGTAGACAGTTGGGCTTTCGAGCAAGGGAGAGAGAAAGAACAGACTCGAACAGCTGGAACTTCCCAGGGGGGTAGGGAAAAGTGAGATGTTACATGTATATAGAAAGGTGGTAATTGAAGAGAAGACAAGAGCGAATGAAGGCGAAGAGAGAAGGGACGGAGTAAACAGGGGCGACAAACAAATAAAGAATGTCTACTAATATCAGTGACCATTCTATAAATGGAAGGATTGCGGAGATCATGAGAACGTACATAGTAGCGAAGGCAATGGGCATCACGGCGATCGGATAAGGATGGAACGTTCGCTTCTGCATAGAAGCTCTCGACAGGGGAAGAGCGAAAAGCACCAAGGCATAAACGTAATCCTTGGTGATGAATGGGGTTAAGGCTAGAGAGAGTAGCAGGAGCTGCCGCTGAATAGATCTGGTCACCATAATCAAGTTTCGATAAGATAAGGGTGGAATGTAGGCGAAGGAGGGTTCGACGATCAGCTCCCCATGAAAGATGAGCAAGGGTTTTAAGAAGGCTCAGCCGGCTGTGACAAGTTGCCTTCAGAGAGGTAATGTGAGGTTTCCAGGATAACCTACGATCAAAGAGTAGGCCCAGAAACTTGACTATCACGTTCAGGGATACGGAAGCCATAGAGGTACAAAGGATGATCGGAGATGACAGAGCGTCTAGTGAAAGTAATTTGGTGGGTTTTAGTGCTGGAAAATTTAAACCCACATGTGGTGGCCCAATTGGAAACACTGTCGACTGCATGCTGGAGAGAAACTGTAATAAGGTGACAGTCAGCGCCTGCACAGGCAATAGCGAAGTCATCAACATAGAGTGATGACCAAATATTTGATGGAAGACTAGAGGCCAAATCATTAATAGCAAGGAGAAAAAGTGTTGTGCTCAGAACACATCCCTGGGGGACACCTTCTGCTTGGATAAAGTCCGGGGAGAGCACATTATTAACCCGAACGCGGAAATGCCTGTTAGTTAAAAAGTTCTTAAGGAAGGATGGTAGATTGCCTCGAAGGCCTAAGGAGTGGGCTTGGGCTAAAATATTATACCTCCAAGTTGTGTCATATGCTTTCTCAAGGTCAAAAAATATGGCAATAACTGAGTGGTTATTCGCAAAGGCATTACGAACATACGTATCCAAGCGTAGTAAGTGGTCTATGGTAGAACGTCCCTTACGAAACCCATATTGACGAGTGGAGAGACTGTTGTGTGCCTCTAAATACCACACTAAACGTCTATTTACTAGGCGTTCCATCACTTTGCAAACTGCACTGGTAAGAGCAATGGGACGATAGTGGGAGGTTTCATGTCCCGTAGTGCCTGGTTTGCGGAAAGGGAGAACAATGGCGGATTTCCACAGCTGTGGAAGAACTCCTTGTGATCAAATAAGATTGTAAAGGCGTAATAGGACTGCAAGGGCTGACTGATGTAAATGTTGTAGCATACGAATATAAATGTCGTCGGGCCCAGCTGCCGATGATCGGCAAGCTGAGAGTGTTGCCTCCAGTTCTTGAAGTGTAAAAGGCACATTATACTGTTCTTCTCTGAGAGAAGAAAAGTCCAAGGGTGCTAACTCTCTGGCAGACTTTGAGGAAAGAAATGACGGGCATAGATGGAGTTCCTGAGAAATACGGACCAGATGATTGCCAATTTCATTGGCAACATCTAGTGGGTTTGCTATATCAACACCGGCAACCCGCAGAACAGGAGCCGGGTCAGGAGAATATTTACCACTCAGTCTTCGTACTTTTTTCCAGACTGCACTCATAGAGGAAGCAGAGGTGATGGTGGAGACAATCTCGCCAGCAAGTGCGTTTAGCGTCACGGATGACACGGTGAGCGATCACACGCTTCTGCTTAAAATCAAGAAGTCTCTGTGGATCTATTGTACCGGTACCTGCCCCATGCAGCGCATTTCAAACGTACTGCACGAGCACAAGCAGGAGACCACCAAGGCACGCACTTCTGAGAATGCCTGCCCGAAGTTTGGGGTATAGAATGAGAAGCTGCGGTTAAAACGGAGGACGAGAAGAGGTGTGTAAGCTCATCGATGGAGGATGAAGAAGGAACCTCTCTAAAAACAGTTAGGTGTGAGTAAAGGTTCCAATTTGCCTGATCAAATTGCCAGCGTGGGATGCGAAGAGGTGGTGAATATGAAGGGGAAGTAAGAATGATTGGGAAATGATCGCTGTCATGTAAGTCCGGAAGAACAGACCAAGTGAAGTCTAATGCGGCGGAGGAAGAGCAGACTGAGATCGATGCAAGAGAGAGTGTGAGTCCGAGGATCAAAATAGGTGGGAGTACCTGTATTTAAAACATGGAGGGGGTGGGTGGCAAGAAAAGCCTCTAACTGAATGCCACGGGAATCACAGTGAGACCCCCCCCCCAGAGGAAATGGTGGGCATTAAAATCACCAAGTAACAGAATCGGCGGTGGTAATGACAAAACAAGAAAGGCAATATCCGGAATAGATAATGCCCGAGAAGGAGAGAGATATAAAGAACAGAGCGTATACCACCTATGCAAGTGGATACGGGCTGCTGTGTAATGCAGCGAAGTACGAACAAATAGCTGATGGTATGGAATATCAGTGCGTAGAAGAAGGGCACTATCATTAAAGGTCCCATCAGGAAAAGGATCTGAAGAATACAATAAATTATAGCCTGAGATGGGAGAGATAACAGCAGAGTGTAATTTTGGTTCCTGTAAGCAAACACCAACAGGGGAAAACTGGGAGAGTAACATCTGAAGCTCACCCCGATTACCCCTGAGGCCGCGAATATTCCACTGTAAATAGGCCATGATTGGCAATGATAAAGATACCTGAAATCCGCAGGTAAGGGTTCCTACGGACTAGAGGGGTTAGAAAAGTCCACATGCGGAGGCAGTGGAAAACGTTCAAGCAGCGAAGGAACGGTGCGCTGTGAAGAAAGGAGTTGCGCAGATGGAGTAGAAGAGAGAGAAGGAGCGGAGGGTGGATCAGTGTCCATTGATGGTTTGGTCTCTGCAATATATTCAGAGATTGCTTCAAGTGTTTCAGAATTCAGAGACGTCGTATGGGAGACAATATTGGAAATGGTAGGGGGAGGATGAGTAAAGATTGGAACTGTAATGGAGTGTACCAAGGTAGGGGGGGGGGACGAAAGGGTGGAGGGAACTGGAGAAGCGTGAAAGGGGACAGAAGAGGCAGAAACCTGGGAGGTGGCAGAAGAGGAAGAAACTTGGGAGGGAACAGGGGAGGAAAGTACAGTACGAAGAGGAGGGTGAACCTCTACACTTGTAACAGAGCCAGTGAGAGGGGGAGAACCAGGTACTGAGACAGGGAAGGGAAAATGAGGTGGAAGATGGGTAGGAGGTGTTAACGGACCTTTTTTTGACTTTTGAGAAGTAGAGGGACGATTGGGAGGAGGTGTCATACGAGATCTCGTTGCTA
Source organism: Cherax quadricarinatus (assembly GCF_038502225.1). Classification (NCBI taxonomy): domain Eukaryota; kingdom Metazoa; phylum Arthropoda; class Malacostraca; order Decapoda; family Parastacidae; genus Cherax; species Cherax quadricarinatus. Next base: position 1,333,641 of record NC_091292.1, read on the forward strand.
CTGAGGCTTGTGAGAGAGAACACGAAGAAGCAAGATCAGACTGAGACGAAGTAGGGATGTCTGAGCCGAGGACAGCAAAAGAATTAGCTACAGGAGTGACTATGGGAGAGGTAACCACAGAGGTGGGTGCAGAAGATGGGATACCAGAAGTGGGGGGACGTTTTGAAACACGGGAATAAGAAACACGAGGTAGTCTCCCTTGGAGGCGGAGATGAGAAACTGCCATGGCATAAGGGAGACCTTCTGCCTCTTTGAGGTAACGGATTTCCCGCTCGTTTAAGTAGACTTGACAACGGCGAGAGTACGAAGGGTGAGCCTCATGACAATTAAGGCAAGAGGGAGGTCGATTGCAAGACGTATTAGAATGGTCATCGGCACCACAGACTGGGCATTCAGCGATAGATCTGCAATATTTCGCTGGATGGCCAAATCGCCAGCAATTTCTACACTGTTGCGGTGTAGGGATCACCTTTCGAACTTGTAACCGATGTCCTGCTACATAAACTGAGGATGGGAGTTCACGGCTGTCGAAAGTTAAACGAGCCACATTGCTAGGGTATCGTCTCCGCCCGTGGGCAGGAAGAACATAAGTGTCTACCTTGAGGATTGGAAGATCTTGGAGTTCCAGCTGTTCAAGAATGTCAGTGCCACATGTCTGGAAATTTTGTTGAACTATGGTATGGGGCAGAATGACGGTACCACTACAAGAATTGAGGGAATGACGCTTTTCAATAGTTACAGGAACAGTATCAATATGGGAAAGACGAGAAAGCTCATGAGCCTGGGTAGCATTCTGTACGGTGACGATGCGCGTACCGCTCTTAAGAGCATGAAAAGAAATATCTTTACCAACATGGCGTAGGAGTGCCTTGCCAATACTGTGGTCAGAAAGATAGGCAGTAGAGGAAGTCGGTCGTAAAGTGAAGAATTTAGTCCATTGTGCAGTCTGAAACTGAGCGTGGAAAGGTAGTGAAGGACGTGTCGATCTTTTCTGAGAAGAACGAGAAGGTGGAGAAGTATCATCAGCAGGTAATTGTCGTTGTCGTTTAGGCGTGGGACCAGAGTTGGTCCGACGTGGAACGGGCCGGCGATTTGAAAATTGCCGCACCGTAGAGGGAGAGGCCAGAAGCATAGTCAGAGGAGAGCGAAGGTCAGATAAATCGAAGGAGTCAGTCGAGGGCTCAGTACCTGAAGCGGGTGAGGAAACAGCACCGGCAAGAGGTACAGAGGCATGAGGAGTGTCCGAAGAGTGGTCCAAAGACGAGGCGGGGTCAGAACGGGGTGCGGTATCAAGAAGGGGCCCGGGGGTAGCAGGTTCATGGACTAGGGCTGCCATGGTTAGGTTACTTCTTTCTTTTTGTTTTTAAGAAAAAAAAAAGAAAGAAAAGAAAATAAAAATAAAAAAGAATAAAAAAGGGGGGGACCGGGGAGGGATAGTTCCTAAGAGGAATGAAAGGGCCAGAAATCTCCCTCCGCGCCCAAGAGGACCTCAGCACCACAAGTAGCGCAGATGCAGCATGGAACCCGTGCCATACCCTACCTATCATACTGGCAATCCGGGATAGCAACCTCACATCTGCCGAGCTACCTTGGTGGACAAAAGAGAGGGCGGCCGGAAATCCGCCACAAAGCATACCTCCTTCGGCCACCACCCCCGGAATCCGAAAGGTGGCTTCCAGAGATACACCCGTCGCCCGAGAGACACCCAAAGCCACCCTCCGGGATACCGGAGAGGGATCAGGGCATCCCCAGGCAATCCAGATTCCACGGCAAACTACGCCACCGCCAAGAACCTCAACGGAATGGGATGGACCCCGGTACCCTTTCCCCTACCTAGGAACTAGCGTGCCTGTGGAAAAAAAAAAAAAAACACCAAAGGTCAAAAAGGAAGGGCAAAAGGGAGGGGTGGGGAGGAGGAGGAGGAAAGGAAAAAGGGGAGGATGGGATAGGGAACGGGGGATTGGGGGGTAATTAGGTTCGGTCTGACGAAGTAGACCGACAGGTCTAATTCCTCAGACCAAGAGCCTCTTCACCATGCCAAGGAGCCCCCCTTGAAGAGGATTAACAGCTTAAGTGCAAAAACTATAATCATTCAGGAATTGGTTGGACAAGCACTTTGCAAATATCAAATTTGGCTAGTATATAGGTGTTAGCTGTGGTCAATAAAACGTTAATTTAACATTAGCTTGGCAACTGCTTCAGGACAGCTGGTTGACCATGGGTCACCCTGGGCATAGTACTGGTCTAAGCTTAAGTAGTAGTGTGTTTCTACTGTCCCTATTTAGTATCTATATAAATGTTCCACATGTCATGGAAACTGCTCCTATTTTTTTCCAAGGTGGAACTGTGACCAAATGGAGTAGAGGATGAAAAGAATTCCTTCATCTATACTATCCTAATCTAAACTATCTAGACAAAACTAGAAGTGTCTAGACTGTGTAGTTAGTCATTATTGTCTCAGTGGTAATGTGTCTGTTTAGCTCACAATCCAATGGACCAAAGTTCAGTCCCCCAAACAAGCCAAGATGTACAGGTAAGTCTTCCTTACAACTGCTGTCCTGCCTTTATCTAGCAGCTAGTTGGCTGCAAATGACCACTTGCTAAGAAAAGGGATCAAAAGATCCCAGTGAAATAATTTAGCACTGCTTTACTTTGTTCACTCCAAGTTCTTAATTCTTCAGGCAAGACAATACAAGAGGTCATCTTCAACTATGAAGTCTACTGCTATTTGCATTTTCAATGTACTTCACATTCTCCTGTAACAATGCCACCATGTTTCTCACTGTCCACCACTGATGAGTTTTATTGTACCGAGATATTTAATCCACATTTACAGGCCACTGATGCCTATTTGGTATTTTTTTTTTCAAACTTTTAATATACAGCAAAGTGATGGAAATCTATTGGAAATACCATTTATACAAGTGTGTAACTTAAATTATAACATTGGAGTCCATGTTAAGTTGCTTACTTTTATATAAATTTAAGTTTAGACACTTTTCTCTAACATGCATTTTATGTCATTAAATAGGGAATTACTGCACAGAAACTTCACTATTCATAATGAATATTTTGCACACTGACCATCTGAGTCACCACTGCATAATACTTTTAGCTACAACTGTTCTTTTCAGGCTTAGCAGCACACTATTGAGTATTATGCTGAATCCTGTGGTGCTATGACCAAAGACACATATCCACCACAGCAGCCAGCGTGTTACCCAACCACAAATGCCTAATGAATTGCTGCCACAGATACCACTGTTTTTTAACACACTAGCTCTAATTTACATAAGTAAATTCGATGCTACACTTAACCCATAACTTGCTCAGACTGCTAATTAGCAATACATTTCAAATGCTCCATTTGTCAACAGAATGTGAGATCTTAAATTTGTTTCAAATGCTCAGGTAATTAGACCAAACAAGACTTTCCAGACCTCTTAATAAAACCCTCATTTGCCTATCACATCATGGCAGATATATACATGTTGACATCTTAAGCCAATTACTATTACATATAAGGGGAAGTGCTAAACCCGTACGGGTCATACGCACCTGGGGAATGGGAGGCAATCGGGTTCAATCCAAGGAAGGGCACGAGTCTAATTGCTTGGAGCCCCTCATCAGAATCAAGGAACCTCCTTTGAGGGGTTAAGAAGCCAAGCTCTTGACTAACTGTATTCACTGCCCTAACAAAATACACAATACAATTGTAGTGTCTAATGATGAGGGTTTACACCTCTACAGGTTCAGAAGAGTTACTAGAAAATGTACAACAGTAATTCTGAAACAGAACAAGATGGACCTAGCCACAAACTATCTTTTCAATTTATGTGGCAGGAAAGGAGCAATTTTACCAAAGACCATTGTTTTAGTATAACATTCTTGAATTTTATTATTTTAAAGCTTATTTTGACACTTCAACTGATCACAATTAAAAAATGAATTTTGTCTGGGTGAAGTTACGTCTCCCAACTTGTATATGTAGGGTTAGCAGAAAATGTGTACTCTACCTGTACTGTTGTATTTACATATTTTTTTTTCCTGCTTTGACCATGTTTATGCCTCATGCCAAGAAACACTTGTACAAGATTACTGGAAGGACACTGACCACCAAATGTATTTGTAAAGTGCATGCAACGAGAAATTTATGTACTGTATTACCATATTAGGTTTTTGCACTTTTCTATGTTAAAAAAAATACAGTTTATGGCAGTTTATCAAGAAATATGAAAGTAGGCCTACTGACCCCACCTAATTTTAAATTGACAGTTCCATTTGGCTGAGGAACATACTGCAGGTGACATCCACTCATATCAACACCTCGCTTCTCTCCACTATATACATACTCCATTTTTACCCATCTCTGGGAATCTATATTCCTGACATGAAGTCATAATAAAATGCCATAAATCACAAGCTATCTTAAACATACTTATCAGTATTTTACTGCTGATGTACATTTTGCACTTATGTGTATCTTTATATATAAAGCAATCAATAATAAAAGACTGGAGAAGCTACCCGATCCTCAATCCCTGGCATCTTCGCCCAGGGCAACCAGCTACCCTATTGACATAACTAATCCTATTTTTTGACAGCCATGCTATTACTGGGCAGGAGACTGCTGATGCACTAAAAGGAAAAAAAAAAAGAAAAAAAAAAAAAAAAAAAAAAAAAAAAAAAAAAAAAAAAAGAGGTACACATGATATGGTATTATGAATGAGCAAATTATGGGTTAAGATATATTCTGCAGAAGACTTGTTGAAAAGTAGAGGCAGATGCGACTTCCCAAACAACTGGTAATACTGTGGCAATAAATCTTAAATGAGAGAAAAATAACATGTTTAGCAAAAACAATTTTAGTATATTCTTGCTACACAATTTTATAATTTTCTCTATTTTTGGCTAAATAATTGAAGTTTAATATTGAACAAACCCTTTTTCCCGAGGATGAAGTTGTAGGTGGTTCTTCTTAACAGCAGCACAATAGCAGCTCCACTAGGTAACTAGGACTGTGATAGCCATCAAACACTGCTAAGCACAGCTCCAGCTACCTTGTAGGTCTGCCAAATTTTTAATCTCAAGATGCTACTGCATGTCACATTCAAACTTAGGTCTAAAAATCAATAATTATTTTATAACCACAGATGATTTTACAGAATTAATATTTATATTGTAATAAAGTCTGGGTAAAGTGCTGAGCTACACTCATAATGAAATATTTTATATTATTTGGGAATGCATTTTGTAAACACACTAAACACCCTCATTAGCAAGAGATGAACCTTCACTGCTATCCTGAAAAAAGGTAGTCATTTGCGATTCTTTTGTGTTCGTGTTTTAGGGAAGAGACACCTAAAATGAAAGAGCTCAAAATTCTGCACAACTGAATACATGTATTTGAATTTTGGCTAGATTGATTCCCAAGAAAAACATTTCCATAATGGCTATACCCCCTTCAAGTTTTATATTTTCTGATACCTTTTTTTCCACACCATTCATGACTCAGAATACACCAGTCTTATCTTTTATGTATTAATTCCTTTATGCCTGTTCCACACACTAGGTTCTAATATTTCACTCTCATTACAACTTGTTCAGTAATAGTAGTTACATTTCTCATAACTAATGGGTTTCATTATAGCCTTTGCCACTCAATAATAACAGATTTCTATATCAGTCTGCAAAATCATCCTGAAAAGTAGTAGTATAGCAGGAAACAGCATTGGTACATTTTTGTTTCTACACCCGCAGTCATTTCTCCTTTGGAAATCCTTTATTGGAATTTAGTTAACAGAAGTAAGACCTTTCAGAGAAGTAATGTTCTTACAGTAAAGCCTCTCATTTACAGACTAGTGGGGGGAGGGGCTTATATGAAAATGCCAACCATCCACAACTCCTGAATTATGAAACATTTAATGTTCATCCATTTTTCTGAAGTGGTGAACTTGTTCTATTGATGCAGAAGACAATTAGCCAATAAGAATACATGTACAGGTATTGTAACCTGTAGTACTGTATACGTAGTAATTTTCTAGTACTCTACATAATTTACAGTAATTTTTCTTACCTTTTTGTGGTGGAGAGGTGTAAGCTGTTGTGATTACTACTGATGGCTCAAACTTTTATTCTGAGCTCTACTAGTGAAAATAATGTAGATGGGCAAGAAAACGGATTTCATACTCGAGTCACTGAGTCACTCCTTAACACTGAGAACTACACATTTTATCTTAGCTCCACAATGCCTGTTAGAAGCCACTGTTAATTGCACTGTACTTAACATGCTAATAAGGTCACACAAAATGTTCTAAATCCAGAGATAGTTAGAGACTGAATGACGAGTGCAAGTACAAGTGAGCACAAACTGGCTGGCATGGTGGCCTACAGCTTGGGCAACAATGAAAACTGAGAGGTCTTGAACACTGCTGCTTTGACCCATACCGGACAACCGTCAGCATTAGCAGACTTGGCCCAATACTTCAGAAGACAACCGGACACTATCCCTACAGGTAAAAGGCAGAATTAGACAGAGCATTTACAGAGCCAATTTTTTCTCCGAATTACCAAAATCTGCTAAGGAGAGGTTTAATTAACCCTTTCACTGTCGCTCCCATAATATTACGGCTTGCAAGCCAGTGTGTCCCATAATACTACGCCAAAATTCTAGCGGCTTCCAATTTTGCAGGAGAAAGTTGGTAGGTCTACATGAGAGAATGGGTCTGAGTGGTCAGTGTGTGCAGTATAAAAAAAAATCCTGCAGCACACAGTGCATGAGAAAAAAAAACTACCATGTTTTTGGTTTAAAACACCGGCTTTGCAGTGTATTTTCATATGGTATTTATGGTTGTATTCTCATTTTCTTGGTCTCATTTGATAAAATGGAAGATACTGGTCTCCCTCAACATTCATATTTTCCACTTTCACAGGCTTTGAACATTCGCGAATTCCCAACCACCCAATCATATTTAAAATATGTCATTACTGTACATATGTTAGGAATTGTGGTGGTGGCAGAGTTTGTTTGGAAATAGGACAAGATAGTCCTTCAATATGACACTAATATCAACTCTACATCTTATTTACCTATCACAATTCATCTAATATGACAACAAACATTATTAATAACAGAACCATAACATACTCTAGAATGAATAAAATACTTCATCATGTATGTCAAAAGTGTTGTTGGGTTGTTGTTGTCGGGTGTACAAGGGCCATTGAAAGATAAGCCTTACATAGTGGTGATGGGGGCAGCAGCAGAGACGGCTGTGTTGTCAGTCGCCCTATATAACGCCAACAACATTGGAGGAGTTAGGTTTGTGCTGTCCTCTTTCTATCAATTAATCACTTTACTTACTTGCTACACTATCGCTGGCTGGCGATATAGCCTTTATCGACTTGTGCTACTTTAGTGTCATACATATCATAGAATTACCGAGTCACTGAAAAAGGCACATTCTCCCCTCTCTCTTCCTCATCCACTTTGGTACTCTGCTACGAGTTTTGTCTTGAATTCTATAGTCTTTCTCACCTTCTTTACCAATGGGCTGGCACTGGTACAATATTTTACGATGTTTACACGTGTTTTATGATTATTTATGGTTAAATAGCTTAAGGAAGCAGTATTGTTAGGCTAAGTAAATGCTATTATTATATTTCCCTACAATATATTTGTGCACCAAACGTTTGCGATTTTTCAATACTCGCGAGGTTCTGGATCCCCTAACCCTCGTGAATGTGGAGGGAGACCTGTATATTACAGAAACTGAGATATTTCTGAATAGTTTACAGACTAAAAGCCCCTTAAAATTGAGTTCAAAGTAGCAGAAATGTTCGATTTTTGTCGATGTTCTAGAGTAAACAAATCAAGTCAGGCATCTAATACACATCAACTGGTAGGTCTAATGTGCTTTCACAAATCTGTTGATATTATTTATACCATTTTTATAATAATGCAGTAGTCTGCACAATAGTAAATTTTATTTTTTGTGTGAATAAAAATTCAAAATGACAAGCAAGTGTAATATAAAAGGGGCCTGGAGATGTGACTAATGAACAGAGAAAATGTTATTTAAGTGCTAGGAATGTTTGTATACCTTTGATATATCTTTGAAGAGTTGAGTTTTTCTCTACTCTGAGCCCGGCCAAGGGACAGGCTCGTCTGGTGTTTGCCTGGTCAACCAGGTTGTTGCTGCTGGAGGCCTGCTGCCCCACATGTCCATCACAGCCTGGCTGACCTGGCACCTGGTGAAGATACTTGTCCAGTTTCCTCTTGAAGGCTTCTGCACTTGTTCCAGCCATGTTTCTGATATCTTCTGGTAAGATGTTGAATAGTCTAGGACCCCGGATGTTGATATAGTGTTCCCTCATTGTCCCCGCCACACCCCTGCTCCTCACTGGGTTTATTTTACACTTCCATCTCTCTTGCTCCAGTATGTTATGGCAGTGTGCAGCTTTGTGATCAGGCCCTCGAGTACTTTCCAGGTGTATATTATGTATCTCTCTCTCTTTCCTCCACTCCAATGAGTATATGTATATGGGGTTTATTTTGGACTATTTTTAATTTTGCATAAAATTGGCCAAATCACCAGCTTGTGCACTTTACAGGGTAGTGTTGACAATGAATGGTAGTTTCTTGTGCTCAATCAAAATAACGGAAGGCATGCTAGCGAAATAGCTAAAATCTGGTAGAGTTGAGCAATGGAATTCACTTAAAATATGACTAAGTCAGCGAAATCACCAATGCATAAACTGCACCCAGACTGCTAACTATACAGAAGACCCCTGCTACCAGGTCAGTTGCCATGTTCCTCCCTTAAGTCAATGTGACCTGACCTGACTAGGTTGGGTGCACTGGCTTAAGCCGGTAGGAGACTTGGACCTGCCTCGCATGGGCCAGTAGGCCTGCTGCAGTGTTCCTTCGTTCTTATGTTCTTATATCAGCCAAATCAGATTTCGGCCACTTTTTTGGTCAAAATTTTATCCTGGATTTCGGCCGCAACTTGGAAATCAGCCATACTGGACGCTCCCCCCCCCCCCCCGCCGCATGCACGAGTCAGTCTGGTTGTGTGTCTGTGAGTGAGCAACACCCTTCACATTCATCCAAATATTTCATTATAATCCATTGTTTTTTGTGGTTGTTTATCGAGTGCAACTGCAAAATAAGCTACCATGGGCCCAAAGAAAGTTCCTAGTGCCAGCCCTTTGGTAAAGAAAGTGAGAAACACGATAGAATTCAGTGACAAAACCTCGTCCCACTTCAGGTAAATCTTGAGACGCCAAAAACAGACCTCTCTGGAGTTTCTTTTTTTTTGTGTGTGTGGCAGTGGTGCAGTGACAAGCTAGTCCTAGCGCCTAAAAGACAAAGGGAAGTAACCCCAGATAGGGACTTGATACCTTAAGTCCTTATGGAGGGGGATCCCCCTTCCAAACAATAACCCCAACTCCCTCTCCTCTCTTCGCCTTCTTCAATACAACAAGAGTCTTCAATAAAGGTATGTAATGTTCATTTATCATGAAAATTTGTGCTTTATATTTATTTCTCATTGTTTTCTGCATGTAAAACTACGTATAGTTAATCTTTAAAAAATGTATTTTTTTTTTTAATATTTTTGGGTGTCTGGAATGGATTAATTGTATTTACATTAATTCTTATGGGAAATATTACTTTGGTTTTCAGCCCTTTCAGACTTAGGCCGATCTTCTGGAACGGATTATGGCCAAAATCTGGGGTTCCACCATAATATGTATAGAACATATATAGGGCTTGCTCCTATCCATGGTTTCGATATCCACAGCAGGTCCTTGGAACGTATCCCCCGCAAATAAGGGGGTTCTACTGTACAGTGGACCCTTAGTTTTCATCAATCTTAGTCATCAGCAATTTTGGTTTTGGCCAATTTTTTTTGTCGATGTTTGACTTCAGTTTTTGTCGATTACCTTAGTTTTCATCGATCGTACAGAACCTGTCCAGTCCCCAGCGCGCAGACAAAGCAGGAGATAGTGTTGTGCAGTCCATTATTTGTGAAAAGGGAAGGCAGTTGCATGAGGATCTCAAAGAAACTGCCTGAAACAAGTGGTGATGAAAGTGAATTCAATGCCAGCAAAGGCTGGCTCAAAAATTTCAAGAAGCGAAGTGGCATACACAGTATTGTAAGGCACAGTGTGGGTGCTAGTTCAGACAAACAAGTGGCTGAAAATTTTGTTGGGGAATTCAAATGTTATATAGTTTGAAAAATTCCAACCCCAACAAGTGTTCAATTGTGACGAAACAGGCCTCTTTTGAAAGAAAATGCCAAAGAGGACCTACATCACGCAGGAGGAAAAGGCACTCCCAAGACACAAGCCTATGAAAGACAGGCTAACTTGCTGTGTGGTAATGCTAGTGGGGATTTCAAAGTAAAGCCTTTACTGGTGTATCAGTCTGAAAATCCCAGTGTGTTCAAGAAAAACAGTATTGTTAAGAGTAAACTGTGTGTGATGTGAAAGGCAAACAGTAGGGCATGGGTCACAAGGGAAATTTTCCTGGAATGGTTTAATGAAATGTTTGGTCCCAGTGTGAAAAATTACCTCCTGGATAAGAAACTGCCACTCTAGTGCCTCCTGTTAATGGACAATGCTCCTGCTCATCCTCTAGATTTGGAAGACCAATTGTCTAAAGAATTCAGTTTTGTTACAGTGAAGTTTTTGCCTCCTAACACCACTCCTGTCCTCCAGCCCATGGACCAGCAGATCACTGCAAACTTCAAAAAACTGTACACCAAAGCAATGTTTCAAAGGTGCTTTGACATAACCTCGGACTCTGAATTGACCCTAAGAGTTCTGGAACAATCACTTCAATATCTTCCACTGCATAGGCTTTATAGATAAGGCTTGGCAGGGAGTGACTCCCAGGACGATGAACTCTGCTTGGAGAAAACTGGCGCACATAACGGAGATAAGACACCTCAATTACTGGGAGCGCTTGAAGTTCCTGAACCTGTATTCCCTGGAATGCAGGCGGGAGATACACACTATTATATACACCTGGAAAATCCTAGAGGGACTAACCATACCCCCGGCCGGGATTGAACCCGCGGTCATAGTCTCAAAACTCCAGCCCGTCGCGTTAGCCACTAGACCAGCGACGGGCTGGAGTTTTGAGACTATGACCGCGGGTTCAATCCCGGCCGGGGGTATGGTTTGTTTGCAATCGTGTCATTATGATTTCTTGAGTCCTAGAGGGACTAGTACCGAACTTGCACACGAAAATCACTCACAACGAAAGCAAAAGACTTGGCAGACAATGCAGCATCCCCCCAATGAAAAGCAGGGGTGTCACTAGCACATTAAGAGACAATACAATAAGTGTCAGGGGCCCTGAGACTGTTCAACTGCCTCCCAGCATACATAAGGGGGATTACCAATAGACCCTTGGCAGTCTTCAAGCTGGCACTGGACAAGCACCTAAAGTCGGTACCTGACCAGCCGGGCTGTGGCTCGTACGTTGGATTGTGTGCAGCCAGCAGTAACAGCCTGGTTGATCAGGCTCTGATCCACCATGCGGCCTGGTCACAGACTGGGCCGCAGGGGCGTTGACCCCCAGAACTCTTTCCAGGTAAAAAGGATTTTGAAAGGTTTGAGGCTGACCCTGTCAATCCTACACCTGTTTTGCAATCAATTGTGGCATTCGAGAATTCCATGGGGTTGGATGCAAGTTTGGAGGATGTGGAAGAGCTGGTGGAGGACCACAATGAAGAGCTAACCACTGATGAGCTGCAAGAGCTTCATCTGCAACAGCAACAGACCACAGCTGAGGAAACTGCTTCAGAGGAGGAGGAAGAGAGATGGAAGAAGGTGCCTTCTTCAAAGATTATGGAAATTTGTGCAATGTAGACTAAAGTGCATTTATTTGTGGAGCAACATCACCCTGACAAAGCTGTTGCAATCCGTGCTGGTGACTTTTACAATGACAATGCCATGTCCCATTTTAGGCAAATCTTAGAGATGCCAGAAACAGACCTATCTGAACAGATATTTTGTGTGACAGGGGTCCAGTGACTCAAGCTGGTCCTTGTGACAGTAAAAAACAAAGGAGGGAAGTGACCCCAGATAAGGACTTGGTACCTAGAGTCCTAATGGAGGGGGATTCCCCTTCCAAACAATAACCTATCTTCCCTCTCCCTTCCTTCCAGCAACAACAGCCTTCAAAAAGGGTAAGTGTCATGTTTAATGTTCATTCTTTTGTGCATGTAAATGTATATTTAAGGTAAAAATTTTGTTGTCGAGATTCCTGGGTGTCTGGAACGGATTAATTCCATTTACGTTATTTTTTATGGGGGAAATGGTTTTGGTTTTGGCCGATGGCACTGGAACGGATTAAACATGAAAACCAAGGGTCCACTGTACTAGTTTATCAATGGAGTTCCAGGTAAGTGGAACAAACTCTCAGGTATCACCATTTAGTCAGCTTTGAGTAGTTTTCAACAGGTTGGATCGGTATACAAGTGGGTGATGTGGAAGGGAGGGGGCCTACCTATCATGCTGCAGTGTTCCACTGGGGCATTTTTCAGGGGGTTGGTTTCAGAGCTGTGACATCATATATAAATTCTGTAACATCAAGAGCTTTACAATGGAGATTTATATTTTGAGCTTATGGGTGGGGGGCCTTTACAATATTTTGGGTAATAAGAAAGAAGGAGCACTGCAATAAAGTAAACAGAATCCTTGGTTTCATATAAATAATAGGAGTCCTCAGGTTGTTCAACTCTATCCTTGGTTAGGCCTCGTTTAGATTATGCTGCAGTTTTGGTTACCGTATTACAGAATGGATATAAATGCTCTGGAAAATGTACAAAGGAGGACAAAGTTGATCAATTGTATCAGAAATCTCTCCTATGATAGACTGAGGGCCCTGAATCTGCACTCTAGAAAGGCATAGAATTAGGGGGGATATGACCTAGATGTATAAATGAAACACAGGAATAAATAAAGGTGATGTAAATAGCATGCTAAAATTCAATAGCCAAGACAGTACTTGCAGCAATGGTTTTAAGATGGAAAAATTCAGATTCAGGAAGGATATAAGAAACCAATGGTTTGGTAATAAGAGTTGTGGACGAGTGGAACAAACTCCTGAGTACCGACAGACACTAAAACATTGTGTAGTTTTAAAAATAGGTTAGATAAATGCACGAGTGTGTGTGGGTGGGCGAGAGTTTGACCTGACTAGCTTGTGCTACTAGGTCAGATGCTATGCTCCTTCCTTAAGTGAATGTGACCTGACCTGACTAATTTGGGGTATTGGCTTGGGCTGGTGGGGGATTTAGACCTCCCTCGCATGGGCCAGTAGGCCTGCTGCAGCGTTCCTTCTTACGTTCTTAAACCAATGCTTTCCTACATCCTTTCTAAATTTAAAATTTTCCAACTTTAACCCATGGCTAGATATTTTTAGCATGTTATTTACATCCTCTATTCCCGTTTTACATTTATACACTTCAATCACCCCCCCCCCCATTTTACACCTGAGTGCAGATTTGGGGTTCTCAGTCTATCCTCACACGAACGAACAAACGATAGTTCAGATAAGATCCCAAATGGGATGAGCGGGGAAGACGGGACAGACGAAGAATAGTGCTGGAGAGGAGTGTTCTTAGTCGTAGAAATAGAGCCAGGGCCTAATCCTCATACGAATAACTTCTACATAACATAAGAAGGAACACTGCAGCAGGCCTACTGGCCCATGCGAGGCAGGTCCAAGCCTCCTACCGGCTTAAGCTGCTGATACATAGGATCAACTATATCATCTTCCTTTGTACGTTTTCCAGCAAATTTATATCCATTCTGTAATATGGTTACGAGAACTATGCAGCATTATCTAAATGAGGCCTAACCAACTCCATATAGAGTTGAAGAATAATCTGAGGACTCCTGTTATTTATATTATAATCAAAAAGAAGCGCTAAGCCACAAGGGCTATACAGCGCTGCTTCTGTTATTTATACTTCTTGATATGAAGCCACAAATTCTATTCACTTTACTGTGAACACTTACGCACTGTCGTCTTGATTTTAGATTACTGCTAACCAGAGCTCCTAAATCGTTCTAGCAATCAGCGATATGATTCAGTTTGTAAGTGTCATGGTTATTTTTCTTCCCATCGTTTAGAACTTTGCATCTGTCTACATTAAACTGCATCTGCCATGTCTCTGACTATTGTATGTCTATTCAGATCTTCATACAGCACTCTAGTGTCCTCATCAAGAATAGGACTAATAAATAGGTTAGGTTTTGATGGGATAAGTTGATTTTTATTAGGTTAATTTAACCTTAATTTTCAACAGGTAGTTTTTAAATATTCGTGAAAATACATAAAAAAAAAAAACTTAACTGGCACAAATTCAAAGTATTTCCACTGCACAAAGTAATTAATATTGGACACTTTCAAATGTAAGTGTTCACGAGAGTTAGTGGTAGAGTTTAGATTTATTACCAGAAAGTTTCTACCTAGCCTAAAGGCCTAAAATATAACCATTTCCACTGTACAAACCACTTAATATTGGAGAATTTACATAAAAACCAAGCTCTTAAACCAAATTGTAGTCTTCCACTGTGAAATAAGACTTGTGCAGTGTTAGGTTATTTTATCAATGAAACATTGACCATGAATGACTTTAGTCCAGAACTGAATCACATGCCACAGTTTTCTTAATATAAAAGCTAAACAATGCAAGTTTTATTTCACAAATGAAGGTGAACAGACACTCAACTGTTCTTAAAAAACTTCCTTTCAGGGGGTGCAGCGCTGTATAGCCCTTGTGGCTTAGCGCTTCTTTTTGATGATAATAATAATAATAATAATCCTTTCAGGGGGTAAGAAATTACAGGAAAGCACAAATTTTGCAAAGAAAAACAAAACCACTAGATAAGTTAGCAACACATAGAAGGTAATTACTACTTATTATCGTGTAGTGAAGACTTAAAATATAATTTAGGCGTAGCAGCCTAACCTGAGCCAGTAGGCCTAAATTATGTTATACTCCATGACTACCATGAAGCTTAAAAACAGATATTTAAGTTATTTAACGACAATGAAGGTAAAACATGAAGAGGAGAATGAGGTAGAGGTAAATATAGAAGGTAGATGAGACTGGTGATGACGAGCTTCACTCCTGTAGCTACAAATTGGGAATCACAAATACGTAATTAGAGAGAGAGAGGCAACACGAGGCAGCACACACACCTCCTGCCCAGCCTCACCTCTCAGCAGCACTCTGCTCCCTCAAGTACCTATAAAGAGGTTAGTGTGTGTGAGTATCGTGCAGTAAACATGTATATGAGTAAAGTGGTGGTGGTGGAGAGAGAGTCCCGGAGCCGCCACCAACAACACTCACTTCTCCAGTCTTATCTTCTTCAGCGCCACAATCCTCTTAGTTACTCTGTCCTGCGCCTTGTATACCACGCCGTAGGTACCCTCGCCGATCTTCTCAATCTTCTCGTAGTTGTGTAGAGCCATGGTGGTGGTGGTGGAGGTGGTGATGGCGGCGTCCTGCTCGCACCTTTCCCGCGCTACACTTCACACTTCACATACCGTTTTGTTCACACTGATGCTACGCTCGAAAACCATACCATTATCTACCATATTTTTATTTTTAACTCTATTCTTTACTTGCACCACTGCATTTAGCGTATTTTTCTACCTTCATTTTAATATGCGCAAACGCAAAACTAAAATAAATTAACATGATTTTTTTCGAGGTTATAAATGGTATTATTGAGGCCGTTTTCTGTCTTAGGGATAGTGGATAACTTACTTATCTCTACAGTATTATTATTATTATTATTATTATTATTATTATTATTATTATTATTATTATTATTATTATTATTAATTATTATTATTATTAGTGCGAGAAGCGCTAAACCCATATGCTCATATAAAGACTGGAGAATGGGAAGTAATCACGTAAAAAAACAAATCAAAATCATAATTTCTGTTTTTAACAAACATACACATTAGTTCCAGTGACTCCAAATCACTAGAAATATTGGAAGTATTCTTCATGGATGGGCAATAACCCAAAATTATTTTATTCATAGGGAAGAGCTAAATCTGTAGAGGTTATATAGAGAGCGGGGAATAAGAGTTATTCACATTTGATATATGAAAAGAGATACCTCCAAGTTTTTGGATCAAGAGGCTTTTATCAGCACTAAGGGACCTCTCATTAATGGTACCCAGGATGTAACGAGCGTTCCCTCTCTGGATAGCCACACCAAGGAACAGTAACAGGATTATTAATATTATAATCAAAGTGCTAAACCGACAAGGGTCATGTAGCAACAGTAACAGGACAACAGCAACTCTTTAGTTTTGAGTTCACTGGATGATCCTCGAACTCTTCTAAGAAAACTTTCAGAGATTTTGTGTCAGTGAATGAGGTTGGAGAGTTGAAGGAGGAGGTCTTGCTTCTCCAGGAGGAGATTAGGAGGCTGAAGGTCCACCTCAATGGGCCTGGGAGAGAGTGTGAGGTGGTTGGAGATGTGGGGAATGAGGCTTCTAGCAGTGAGGTGCAGTCTGTCTCTCACTGTGAGGAGGCTGTAGGTGGGGAGGGAGCAACGGCTACCAGCAGTGAGGTGCAGCCCAGCACCTGCTACAAGTGGCGAGTTGTTCACAGTAATGGGAGGCGCATCAGAGTAAGGAAAGTTAAGAGTGAAGATCTGAAGGTAGGAAATCGCTTCTCTGTTCTCCAGGATGAATGTACTTCAGTGGCCAGTGAAGGTAAGGGTACTACTGCCCCTGCTAATGAAGGTAAGCGCATTCTTGTGGTTGGTGACTCTCAGGTAAGATATGTTGACCGTGCTTTTTGTAATAGGAATAAGAAGATGAGAGATAGAGTGTGCTTCCCTGGAGCTGGTGTTGGGGACATTGTCAACAGGCTGGATAATATCATGTCAGGTAATGGGAACAAGCCCATTATCTGTCTCAGTGCTGGTGGAAATGATATTGGGAAGGGTAGGAGAGAAGAGCTGCTAGATAAGTACAGGTCAGCTATAGATTTCATTAAGTCTAAGGGAGGGATCCCAATCATATGTAGCATCTTGCCTAGAAGGGGAGTAGGAAATGAATGGTTGTCTAGGGCAATTGGTGTAAATTGCTGGCTAGACAGATACTGCAAGGAACTTGCAATCCCATTCATTGACAACTGGAACAACTTTTATGGCAAACATGATATGTATGCAAGGGATGGGGTACATCTCTCTGGGGCAGGGGTGGTAGCACTTGCGGACTCGATTGAGAAGGTCATTGGTGAAATGCCTATGATTTTAAACTGATGGAAGATAGAGGTATGGGTGTGTGTGGGAAACAAGCAGGTTGCAACACTAGGGTTGGAAACATTAAATGTATAAAAGGCATTCAGCATGAAGTTATAAATAAAGACAATAGAACAGGTCATGGTTACAGCTTCTCGAGGGCCGAGAAAAACTAATTTTGGGTGTGATTTACAGGGCCCCAAATCTTGATAGGGAGTGCAGTAAACTTCTATGGGACGAAATTCGTAAGGCATCTACATACGAAAATGTTGTGCTAATGGGAGAT
The DNA here is from genome assembly GCF_038502225.1 of Cherax quadricarinatus. Lineage (NCBI taxonomy): Eukaryota > Metazoa > Arthropoda > Malacostraca > Decapoda > Parastacidae > Cherax > Cherax quadricarinatus. The sequence continues at coordinate 1,351,225 of NC_091292.1, forward strand.
TTCAACTATAGACAGATTGACTGGAGCAATTTGACAGGAAATTTAGAGTCGGGTGACTTTCTTGATACGATCCAGGATTGTTTTTTAAAACAGTTTGTGACAGAGCCAACTAGGGGAAATAACCTCCTTGACTTGGTTCTTGCCAGTAGGGAAACACTAATTAATAATCTTGAGGTTAATGATGAGCTTGGAGAAAGTGATCACAAATCACTCAGTTTTAACATATCATGGAATTCCCCTAATAATGGCAATCAAGTCTCCGTCCCTGACTTTCGCTTGGCTGATTTCATAGGACTGAAAAATTACTTAGGTGGGCTGAACTGGAATGACCTGACTAAGGGTCAGGTAGGTGGTGATGGTTGCCGATATGATGCTTTCCAGGGCATAGTTCTAGCTGCTCAGTCAAATTATGTTCCAAATAGGGAAATCAGATCAAACAAAAATGATCCTAAATGGATGAACAATAGATTAAAATATCTGATTGGTCAAAAGAGAGGCTTATATAGGCAAATCAAAAGAGGAGAGGGGCAATTAAGAAATCGATATATTCAGTTAAAGAGAGAAATAAAAAAGGGAATTAGAAAAGCAAAAAGAGATTATGAGGTTAAAGTTGCAAGAGAATCGAAGACTAACCCAAAAGGATTCTTTCAAGTATACAGAAGTAAGATCAGGGACAAGATAGGCCCACTCAAAAGTTCCTCGGGTCAGCTCACTGACAGTGATAAGGAAATGTGTAGAATTTTTAACACATACTTCCTCTCAGTTTTTACACAGGAGGATACCAGCGATATTCCAGTAATGATAAATTATGTAGAACAGGACGATAATAAACTGTGCACTATTAGGGTCACAAGTGACATGGTCCTTAGGCAAATAGATAAATTAAAACCTAACAAATCCCCAGGCCCTGATGAACTGTATGCAAGGGTTCTAAAGGAATGTAAAGAGGAGCTTAGCACACCTTTGGCTAATCTTTTCAACATATCACTACAAACTGGCATGGTGCCAGATAAGTGGAAAATGGCAAATGTGATACCTATTTTCAAAACAGGTGACAGGTCCTTAGCTTCGAACTATAGACCAATAAGCCTAACCTCCATAGTGGGAAAATTTATGGAATCAATAATTGCCGAGGCAGTTCGTAGCCACCTTGAAAAGCATAAATTAATCAACGAATCTCAGCATGGTTTTACAAAGGGGCGTTCCTGCCTTACGAATTTATTAACTTTTTTCACTAAGGTATTTGAGGAGGTAGATCATGGTAATGAATATGATATTGTGTATATGGACTTCAGTAAGGCTTTTGACAGGGTCCCACATCAGAGACTATTGAGGAAAATTAAAGCACATGGAATAGGAGGAGAAATTTTTTCCTGGATAGAGGCATGGTTGACAAATAGGCAGCAGAGAGTTTGCATAAATGGGGAGAAATCAGAGTGGGGAAGCGTCACGAGCGGTGTTCCACAGGGGTCAGTGTTGGGCCCCCTGCTGTTCACAATCTACATAAACGACATAGATGAGGGCATAAAGAGCGACATCGGCAAGTTTGCCGATGACACCAAAATAGGCCGTCGAATTCATTCTGACGAGGACATTCGAGCACTCCAGGAAGATTTGAATAGACTGATGCAGTGGTCGGAGAAGTGGCAGATGCAGTTTAATATAGACAAATGCAAAGTTCTAAATGTTGGACAGGACAATAACCATGCCACATATAAACTAAATAATGTAGATCTTAATATTACGGATTGCGAAAAAGATTTAGGAGTTCTGGTTAGCAGTAATCTGAAACCAAGACAACAGTGCATAAGTGTTCGCAATAAAGCTAATAGAATCCTTGGCTTCATATCAAGAAGCATAAATAATAGGAGTCCTCAGGTTGTTCTTCAACTCTATACATCCTTGGTTAGGCCTCATTTAGATTATGCTGCACAGTTTTGGTCACCGTATTACAGAATGGATATAAATTCTCTGGAAAATGTACAAAGGAGGATGACAAAGATGATCCCATGTATCAGAAACCTTCCCTATGAGGATAGACTAAGGGCCCTGAAACTGCACTCTCTAGAAAGACGTAGAATTAGGGGGGATATGATTGAGGTGTATAAGTGGAAGACAGGAATAAATAAAGGGGATGTAAATAGTGTGCTGAAAATATCTAGCCTAGACAGGACTCGCAGCAATGGTTTTAAGTTGGAAAAATTCAGATTCAGGAAGGATACAGGAAAGTACTGGTTTGGTAATAGAGTTGTGGATGAGTGGAACAAACTCCCAAGTACCGTTATAGAGGCCAGAACGTTGTGTAGCTTTAAAAATAGGTTGGATAAATACATGAGTAGATGTGGGTGGGTGTGAGTTAGACCTGATAGCTTGTGCTAACAGGTCGGTTGCCGTGTTCCTCCCTTAAGTCAATGTGACCTGACCTGACTAGGTTGGGTGCATTGGCTTAAGCCGGTAGGAGACTTGGACCTGCCTCGCATGGGCCAGTAGGCCTTCTGCAGTGTTCCTTCGTTCTTATGTTCTTATGTTCTTATGTTATTGAAACAAAGTGATATTCGTAGCCACTTTAATTCAATCCATTACCAACAGCAAGTATATGGGTTAAGTATCAAACGTTTGAAAATGACATTTATGTTGTTGACTGGTACATAAATCAATACAACTCTCAAGTTCAAACAATATAGTACAAAAATATCCTGGAGAACTATCAAACCAGGGGACGGGTGGGGAATTGAACTCGCGGCAAGCGAGTAGTAAAACTCCAGGCCAGCGCGTGAACCACTGGGCCAGTTGGCTACAGTAACATTCATCAGTCCCCCACCTGTACCGTGGTCTGTTCACAACTATGTCATTATGATTTCGTGAGGCCTGGAGAACTATGTAATATACACAATAACACAAAATACAACAAAATGATACAGAATTCAACAAGCGCTTAATAATGAAAATATAACTGCGATATAGAAAATCTGAACTAAAGCGTACAAGAAAAGATATGCTAAAAACACTTGGAAATATTACATTAATAATGACAGAATAAAAAACGAAGAAACTGCAATCTATTTTTAGTAAAAGTGTCACTGAATAACTTAAATGCAGTCACATAAGTGGTATATGTACTGTCCTCATTCAAAGTAACATAAGTGGCGTCACACAAATGGTACAATAGGTAGTCACACACAGGTGTGACTCTACCCACCTTGGAGCAGCATTATTTCGTTTTAAAGCCAAGACCAATACTGTGACTGGTCGAGACTCGAACCCGAGACTTTAGGCAGCCTCCCAGGAAGCCAACTAAACTTGCGTCTCTCTAGAACACTGCATCACCATGACAAATAGTGTTAAGTGTCTAGCGAACACGCTAGACGTTTTAACGCCAGCCACAGTCTGGAGTAGTGAATTGGTGGTCCATGGAGACTAACTTTTGTGGCGGTCCACTGGAACATTGTCTATTTATATAGTTATAAGCATAGACAGGATAATTTAGAATAAAAGCTGGTTAACCTTTAAACCAGGATGGGCTCCTTTTCAGTTGTTGCCATTTCCAAAGATAACGTCAGCCTGTCAGGCCCGGTGGCTAAAGCTCCCCTCTCACACACGGAGGGCCCGGGTTCGATTCCCGGCGGGCAGAAACATTTCGATACGTTTCCTTACACTGTTGTCCTGTTCACCTAGCAGCAAATAGGTACCTGGGTGTTAGTCGACTGGTGTGGGTCGCATCCTGGGGGACAAGATTGAGGACTCCAATGGAAATAAGTTAGACAGTCCTCGATGACGCACTGACTTCCTTGGGTTATCCTGGGTGGCTAACCCTCCAGGGTTAAAAATCTTATCTTCACAGTGTTGTTTGTAATTAAATTAAACCAGAATTGCCCATATTTTAATAATTTAAAGTACATATTGTAGTAAGAATCTGAAAAAGAGGGCGTTGATTATCCAGACAGTTTTATTTGTTTCAAAGTTTTGTGGAATGACTCGAGGGAACAAGCTAAGCTGAAACTTCATATAGAAAAGTGTCACCCCAACTTGCAAAAGCTAGATGAAGATTATTTTAAGCGGCGGTTATCAGATGGGAAGCGGCAGCTCCTCCACTCAACAAGTGTATTCTTCGAAAAGACAAGGAATACAAGGTGCGCTTCCTGTAGTATATACAAAGTTGCAGAAGTCAAGAAACCTCATACGATTGTAAAGGAACTTGTGGTCCCCTGTGCCAGAGATGGTGCGGCTTGTCCTTGGCGAGGAAGCTAGCTTATGTATCTGTCTCTAATGACACAGTATTGAGACTGATAAATTATATATCACAGAACATCAGTGACCAAGTTGTGTATGGAGTAGAGAAGTCCCATTGTTTGTTGATATACAATTGGATGAATCGATTGATGTCACAGTGTGTTCTAAACTACTGGTGTTCGCACGATACATACATGAGACAAACTTCAAAGATGAGATTTTTTTACGTAAGATTCTTGATATCATCACAATCGCTGAGAATGTGTTCGAAATTACAAATAATTTCTTTGAAGAACATGGTTTGGATTGGGTCAGTCTTGTGGGTATCACCACTGATGGTGCACCTGCCATGCTGGACTCAAGCTCAGACCTCTAAATGATGGTGAAACAACGAGCTCCAATGACAAAAGGGTTTGATGAAGGCGGTTAATTACATTAAATCATTGGCTGTCTTCAAAATATTTTGCCACATGGGTTCCAATTCTGATGTTACTGTTCACCACTGCTGCATGGTGGCTGTCAGCAGAGATCGTACTCAACAGAGAGGATTTATTTCTTCATGCTCATGGGGGAAGAGGAATTCCGAAATATGTTGATGGAGTCGAATCTACAACTTGCGTATCTAGTCGATATATCTGGAATCTTGAGCAAACTGAATCTTCAGCTGCATGGAAACGCTGTAAATCTATTTTCTCACCAAAGCATGATGAAGGCTTTAGCTCAGTATCGATGCCTGGATGCCATGATCGGGGAGAAATCATTCGAATGCTAATTCTCGATCATTTACGGAAGCTGCGGGATGAACTCCAACGATACTTTCCCGAAGTGGATAGGACAAGAGATTGGTCATCATCTTGCATCAGGAATTCATTCACAGCAGATGTTTATAGTGTTCCAGAAGATCTGCAGGAGGAATTCTTGGATCATTAAAATTTATTTGGCAGCTCCAAACAAGTACCAGCAGTCCAGATCCTGTATCGCAGCCTCCAGAATCAAAAAATTACTAATAACAGATCAGTTCTTTATTTCCCAATTACTTTCATAAACAATAGTAACTTCTCTTAAAAAAAACTAACAAAATATAGTTGTAAGAATTTAACCCCAAATGAGTTAGTTATATTTCAATCTAAATTCCCTACACAATGTCTCATGAAGTTTGTGGAAAATACTGTATATATTTTCCAGAAATTCAGTATTTATATGTAAATAGATGGCCATACTATATTTAATAATATTTATATGATAGAAAACGGAAAGCCTGCGTCTGGGCAGACGAGACTCGCCATCTTGGTTTTGAATTGAACAGAACGTTACCTGGAGTTTACCTGGAGAGAGTTCCGGGGGTCAACGCCCCCGCGGCCCGGTCTGTAACCAGGCCTCCTGGTGGATCAGAGCCTGATCAACCAGGCTGTTGCTGCTTAGAGCGAATGGGACGAATTTTTCGTGCTCTAGAGGTTAAAATTGGGCTGACACCTCTCAAATAGGAGGCGAAATTGTTGGATGTGCATTCCTGCATAATTTGAGTATCAGGCGACTGGACAACACGGCTCCAGGAACCTCAGATAAGTCTGTTTATGTTTAATTCTGGCCAGTAATTTCATAAATTTAGACAGTGAGGTTTTCTGGGTATAATACACATTAATCTCCAGTCAAATTGGTGAGTGATTTTAAGATATTCTCCTGCTATGTATCGAGTTTACCTGGAGAGAGTTCCGGGTCAACGCCCCCGCGGCCCGGTCTGTGACCAGGCCTCCTGGTGGATCAGAGCCTGATCAACCAGGCTGTTGATGCTGGCTGCACGCAAACCAACGTACGAGCCACAGCCCGGCTGGTCAGGAACCGACTTCAGGTGCTTGTCCAGTGCCAGCTTGAAGACTGCCAGGGGTCTGTTGGTAATCCCCCTTATGTATGCTGGGAGGCAGTTGAACAGTCTCGGGCCCCTGACACTTATTGTATGGTCTCTTAATGTGCTAGTGACACCCCTGCTTTTCATTGGGGGGATGTTGCATCGTCTGCCAAGTCTTTTGCTTTCGTAGTGAGTGATTTTCGTGTGCAAATTCGGTACTAGTCCCTCTAGGATTTTCCAGGTGTATATAATCATGTATCTCTCCTGCCTGCGTTCCTGGGAATACAGTTTTAGGAACCTCAAGCGCTCCCAGTAATTGAGGTGTTTTATCTCCGTTATGCGCGCCATGAAGGTTCTCTGTACATTTTCTAAGTCAGCAATTTCACCTGCCTTGAAAGATGCTGTTAGTGTGCAGCAGTATTCCAGCCTAGATAGAACAAGTGACCTGAAGAGTGTCATCATGGGCTTGGCCTCCCTAGTTTTGAAGGTTCTCATTATCCATCCTGTCATTTTTCTAGCAGATGCGATTGATACAATGTTATGGTCCTTGAAGGTGAGATCCTCCGACATGATCACTCCCAGGTCTTTGACGTTGGTGTTTCGCTCTATTTTGTGGCCAGAATTTGTTTTGTACTCTGATGAAGATTTAATTTCCTCGTGTTTACCATATCTGAGTAATTGAAATTTCTCATCGTTGAACTTCATATTGTTTTCTGCAGCCCACTGAAAGATTCGGTTGATGACCGCCTGGAGCCTTGCAGTGTCTGCAATGGAAGACACTGTCATGCAGATTCGGGTGTCATCTGCAAAGGAAGACACGGTGCTGTGGCTGACATCCTTGTCTGTGTCGGATATGAGGATGAGGAACAAGATGGGAGCGAGTACTGTGCCCTGTGGAACAGCTTTTCACCGTAGCTGCCTCGGACTTTACTCTGTTGACGACTATTCTCTGTGTTCTGTTAGTGAGGAAATTATAGATCCATCGACCGACTTTTCCTGTTATTCCTTTAGCACGCATTTTGTGCGCTATTACGCCATGGTCACACTTGTCGAAGGCTTTTGCAAAGTCTGTATATATTACATCTGCATTCTTTTTATCTTCTAGTGCATTTAGGACCTGTGTAGTGATCCAATAGTTGAGACAGACAGGAGCGACCTGTTCTAAACCCATGTTGCCCTGGGTTGTGTAACTGATGGGTTTCTAGATGGGTGGTGATCTTGCTTCTTAGGACCCTTTCAAAGATTTTTATGATATGGGATGTTAGTGCTATCGGTCTGTAGTTCTTTGCTGTTGCTTTACTGCCCCCTTTGTGGAGTGGGGCTATGTCTGTTGTTTTTAGTAACTGTGGGACGACCCCCGTGTCCATGCTCCCTCTCCATAGGATGGAAAAGGCTCGTGATAGGGGCTTCTTGCAGTTCTTGATGAACACGGAATTCCATGAGTCTGGCCCTGGGGCAGAGTGCATGGGCATGTCATTTATCGCCTGTTCGAAGTCATTTGGCGTCAGGATAACATCGGATAGGCTTGTGTCAATCAAATTTTGTGGCTCTCTCATAAAAAATTCATTTTGATCTTCGACTCTCAGTCTGGTTAGCGGCTTGCTAAAAACTGAGTCATATTGGGACTTGAGTAGCTCACTCATTTCCTTGCTGTCATCTGTGTAGGACCCATCTTGTTTAAGTAGGGGCCCAATACTGGACGTTGTTCTCGACTTTGATTTGGCATAGGAGAAGAAATACTTTGGGTTTCTTTCGATTTCATTTATGGCTTTTAGTTCTTCCCGCGATTCCTGACTCCTATAAGATTCCTTTAGCTTAAGTTCGATGCTTGCTATTTCTCTGACCAGTGTCTCCCTACGCATTTCAGATATATTGACCTCTTTTAGCCTCTCTGTTATTCTTTTCCGTCGCCTGTAAAGGGAGCGCCTGTCTCTTTCTATTTTACATCTACTCCTCCTTTTTCTTAGAGGAATAAGCCTTGTGCATACATCGAGTGCCACCAAGTTAATCTGTTCTAGGCATAAGTTGGGATCTGTGTTGCTTAGTATATCTTCCCAGCTTATATCGGTTAGGACTTGGTTTACTTGGTCCCACTTTGTTTTTGTTATTGAAGTTGAATTTGGTGAATGCTGCCTCGTGACTAGTCTCATTATGTCGGTCTGGGGCTCCACGCATACATGTCTGAACCTCAATTATGTTGTGATCTGTGTATATAGATAATCATTTATTAATTATAATATACAGTCCACAAATTTATATATTTACCAGCATTCCTGGTGATACATATTTCATTTGTAATTAATAGGTCCAGAGCAACTTGTGGATGTGACAGTGGTAGGTATCGAAGGGGGACATTTTTTGCGACCTAGGTGTCCCAAATTCCTACTTGTCTAACTGATAAATAATTATTTTTATTCATTTACTGTTATGTACATAATGATACATTCAGAAAAATGCAATTTTCCACAAAGTTAAAAGATGTGAAATCTATTGAATTACCAGTCCTTTGTAGTCCAAACATATAATTGTCATAGCTGTAATACAAAGTTATTACAATACTAGTGTAATGTTTAGCTTTTGTTTAGATCTAGTTTTTAAAGTTGATTTTCTCCGATCTTGCTCAATGCCTGATGGAGTCTTGCTCAAGTAGCAATGCAGTCGCAAATACGCAATCATAACAATGAAGAAAAAGCCACATGGGGATGGGAATCTTTAGCTCAAGATCTTTCACACTCTGTGTCTCATCAGGAGCTTTGCAATGTTGCAGGACTAGCAATATATAATAGGGGTAAATTCTGAGGCAAGGCAGAAACTTAAAACGTTGGACCATGGGACGATGATTAATATATATATATATATATATATATATATATATATATATATATATATATATATATATATATATATATATATATATATATATATATATATATATAGGTAGTAGGTTGGTAGACAGCAACCACCCAGGGAGGTACTACCGTCCTGCCTAGTGAGTGTAAAACGAAAGCCTGTAATTGTTTTACATGATGGTAGGATTGCTGGTGTCTTTTGTCTGTCTCATAAATATGCAAGATTACAGGTATGTCTTGCTACTTCTACTTGCACGTGGGTCACACTGCACATACATGTACATGTTTATTTATACACACTCATCTGAGTTTTCTTTGATTTTATCTTAATAGTTCTTGGTCTTATTACTTTTCCTTTTATATCCGTGGGGAAGTGGAATAAGAATCTTTCCTCCGTAAGCCATGCGTGTTGTAAAAGTCAACTAAAATGCCGGGAACAATGGGCTGGTAACCCCTTTTCCTGTAAAGATTACTAAAAAGAATAAGAAGAAGAAAATTGTCAAAGTGGGAAGTCTGAATGTGCGTGGATGTTGTGCAAATGATAAGAAAGAGATGATTGTGGATGTTATGAATGAGAAGAAACTGGATGTCCTGGCTTTAAGTGAAACAAAGCTGAAGGGGATGGGAGAGTTTCAATGGAGAGGAATAAATGGGATTAGGTCAGGGGTTTCAAATAGAGTTAGAGCTAAAGAAGGAGTAGCAATAATGTTGAAGGATAAGCTATGGCAGGAAAAGAGGGACTACAAATGCATAAATTCAAGGATTATGTGGAGTAAAATAAAGATTGGATGTGAAAAGTGGGTTATAGTAAGCGTGTATGCACCTGGAGAAGAGAGAAGTGTAGAGGAGAGAGAGAGATTCTGGGAAATGTTGAGTGAATGCGTGGGGAGTTTTGAATCAAGTGTGAGAGTAATGGTGGTTGGGGATTTCAATGCTAAAGTGGGTAAAAATGTTATGGAGGGAGTAGTAGGTAAATTTGGGGTGCCAGGGGTAAATGTAAATGGGGAGCCTTTAATTGAGCTATGTGTAGAAAGAAATTTGGTAATAAGTAATACATATTTTATGAAAAAGAGGATAAATAAATATACAAGGTATGATGTAGCACGTAATGAAAGTAGTTTGTTAGATTATGTATTGGTGGATAAAAGGTTGATGGGTAGGCTCCAGGATGTACATGTTTATAGAGGGGCAACTGATATATCAGATCATTATTTAGTTGTAGCTACAGTTAGAGTAAGAGGTAGATGGGAAAAGAGGAAGGTGGCAACAACAAGTAAGAGGGAGGTGAAAGTGTATAAACTAAGGGAGGAGGAAGTTCGGGCGAGATATAAGCGACTATTGGCAGAAAGGTGGGCTAGTGCAAAGATGAGTAGTGGGGGGGTTGAAGAGGGTTGGAATAGTTTTAAAAATGCAGTATTAGAATGTGGGGCAGAAGTTTGTGGTTATAGGAGGGTGGGGGCAGGAGGAAAGAGGAGTGATTGGTGGAATGATGAAGTAAAGGGTGTGATAAAAGAGAAAAAGGTAGCTTACGAGAGGTTTTTACAAAGCAGAAGTGTTATAAGAAGAGCAGAGTATATGGAGAGTAAAAGAAAGGTGAAGAGAGTGGTGAGAGAGTGCAAAAGGAGAGCAGATGAAAGAGTGGGAGAGGCACTGTCAAGAAATTTTAATGAAAATAAGAAAAAATTTTGGAGTGAGTTAAACAAGTTAAGAAAGCCTAGGGAAAGTATGGATTTGTCCGTTAAAAACAGAGTAGGGGAGTTAGTAGATGGGGAGAGGGAGGTATTAGGTAGATGGCGAGAATATTTTGAGGAACTTTTAAATGTTGAGGAAGAAAGGGAGGCGGTAATTTCATGCACTGGCCAGGGAGGTATACCATCTTTTAGGAGTGAAGAAGAGCAGAATGTAAGTGTGGTGGAGATACGTGAGGCATTACGTAGAATGAAAGGGGGTAAAGCAGCTGGAACTGATGGGATCATGACAGAAATGTTAAAAGCAGGGGGGGATATAGTGTTGGAGTGGTTGGTACTTTTGTTTAATAAATGTATGAAAGAGGGGAAGGTACCTAGGGATTGGCGGAGAGCGTGTATAGTTCCTTTATATAAAGGGAAAGGGGACAAAAGAGATTGTAAAAATTATAGAGGAATAAGTTTACTGAGTATACCAGGAAAAGTATACGGTAGAGTTATAATTGAAAGAATTAGAGGTAAGACAGAATGTAGAATTGCGGATGAGCAAGGAGGCTTCAGAGTGGGTAGGGGATGTGTAGATCAAGTGTTTACATTGAAGCATATATGTGAACAGTATTTAGATAAAGGTAGGGAAGTTTTTATTGCATTTATGGATTTAGAAAAGGCATATGATAGAGTGGATAGAGGAGCAATGTGGCAGATGTTGCAAGTTTATGGAATAGGTGGTAAGTTACTAAATGCTGTAAAGAGCTTTTATGAGGATAGTGAGGCTCAGGTTAGGGTGTGTAGAAGAGAGGGAGACTACTTCCCGGTAAAAGTAGGTCTTAGACAGGGATGTGTAATGTCACCATGGTTGTTTAATATATTTATAGATGGGGTTGTAAAAGAAGTAAATGCTAGGGTGTTCGGGAGAGGGGTGGGATTAAATTATGGGGAATCAAATTCAAAATGGGAATTGACACAGTTACTTTTTGCTGATGATACTGTGCTTATGGGAGATTCTAAAGAAAAATTGCAAAGGTTAGTGGATGAGTTTGAGAATGTGTGTAAAGGTAGAAAGTTGAAAGTGAACATAGAAAAGAGTAAGGTGATGAGGGTATCAAATGATTTAGATAAAGAAAAATTGGATATCAAATTGGGGAGGAGGAGTATGGAAGAAGTGAATGTTTTCAGATACTTGGGAGTTGACGTGTCGGCGGATGGATTTATGAAGGATGAGGTTAATCATAGAATTGATGAGGGAAAAAAAGGTGAGTGGTGCGTTGAGGTATATGTGGAGTCAAAAAACGTTATCTATGGAGGCAAAGAAGGGAATGTATGAAAGTATAGTAGTACCAACACTCTTATATGGATGTGAAGCTTGGGTGGTAAATGCAGCAGCGAGGAGACGGTTGGAGGCAGTGGAGATGTCCTGTCTAAGGGCAATGTGTGGTGTAAATATTATGCAGAAAATTCGGAGTGTGGAAATTAGGAGAAGGTGTGGAGTTAATAAAAGCATTAGTCAGAGGGCAGAAGAGGGGTTGTTGAGGTGGTTTGGTCATTTAGAGAGAATGGATCAAAGTAGAATGACATGGAAAGCATATAAATCTATAGGGGAAGGAAAGAGGGGTAGGGGTCGTCCTCGAAAGGGTTGGAAAGAGGGGGTAAAGGAGGTTTTGTGGGCGAGGGGTTTGGACCTCCAGCAAGCGTGCATGAGCGTGTTAGATAGGAGTGAATGGAGACGAATGATACTTGGGACCTGACGATCTGTTGGAGTGTGAGCAGGGTAATATTTAGTGAAGGGATTCAGGGAAACCGGTTATTTTCTTATAGTCGGACTTGAGTCCTGGAAATGGGAAGTACAATGCCTGCACTTTAAAGGAGGGGTTTTGGGATATTGGCAGTTTGGAGGGATATGTTGTGTATCTTTATACGTATATGCTTCTAAACTGTTGTATTCTGAGCACCTCTGCAAAAACAGTGATAATGTGTGAGTGTGGTGAAAGTGTTGAATGATGATGAAAGTATTTTCTTTTTGGGGATTTTCTTTCTTTTTTGGGTCACCCTGCCTCGGTGGGAGACGACCAACTTGTTGAAAAAAAAAAAAAAAATATATATATATATGTATATATATATATATATATATATATATATATATATATGTATATATATATATATATATATATATATATATATTATATATATATATATATATATATATATATATATATATATATATATATAGATATAAAATACAGGGAGGTACCACCTCTAGAACTTTCCTGGGAACCCTCATCCTCGGAGAAAAGAATAAACTTGCTTCAGGAAAAACTCGAGGGTCTCCCTGAAGCTGTTTGAGAATTTTCTCCTACCACATACATAATATCAGATCCCACTATGGTTGTCATTCGAATTGTGATCTATACTGATACAATGAAGCATAGCAAGCAGTATATTTTCTAGATTACAGGGGTTTATAGCAGCGCCAAAGATACATATGACGCTATGAAACATCGTAACCTCAAAATTTACTGCTTATTCTGCTGTATTGTAGCCGTGTAGATCAGTTACTATGTTCCACTGTAGTTGTGTAAATCACAGTTACTGTGTTCCACTGTAGTTGTGTAGATCACAGTTACTGTGTTCCACTAGCCGTATAGCTCACAGTTACTGTGTTCCACTGTAGCCGTGTAGATCACAGTTACTATGTTCCACTGTAGCCGTGTAGATCAGAGTTACTGTGTTCCACTGTAGCCATGTAGATCACAGTTACTGTGTTCCACTGTAGCCATGTAGATCAATTACTATGCTCCCCTGTAGCCATGTAAAGCACTGAGGAGGATGAGTCTAGCAGCATTAGCTGTGAGGACAGCATCATCTGGGTTGCCAAGATGAGGGTTCACTTCCACAATATCCATACATCGCAGGTGACCAGTCTCTCTTACAGCTTCCGTGATCTGCAGACCTTCCCGCAGGCTCAGACCACCTCGTACTGTCCAACACAAAGATTAAGTACAAGTAAGTACAATTATCATACATAGTGTAAATTGCCTAGGATAACACAAAAAGGTCAGACAAATGGATTTAGGGGTCCTTGTAAGATTCAGTCAGGTTTACTATACACTAATGTAATAATTTTAATGATCACATTATTGCTATATGGATATATTAGTGATAAATTACGTAGATTTAACTTATATTTCTCGGCAACTCTGTATTGTCTCTTGTCCCTCACACACCTGGAGTGCCAGTACTAGGAGCTTCGAGGGGGTCCAGAGAATCTATGTCGAAGGAAAGGTGGAGAGGCCGGGAGGCACCAGGTTGCAAGTGATCCAGGCAGCGACAGATGGCGTTGTTGAGGCCAACTGCGTCCAAATCTCTCATCCCAAACGCCAGGATTCCCAGCTCCTCTAGGAACTTCCTGCCGGACCACGTAATATCAACATCGACATCGTTGTTATCAGAAATGCTGTGCAGATTATGGAGCTTTTTTCCAAATGATTATATTTATGTAAAAATGTTAGCAAATATAAAATCTCGAATTTAAAACAAAGGTTAATACTGTAGCTGTAAAAATTTACAACTCACCCACAAATTAACAATGTATGCTAGATGACGTGTCGACATATTTACAAAGATAAATTTAAGAAGTTGGACAAAAACAAGCATAGGTTTCACAAGTACAATGAAAGCTTCAAGAAACTGGACACTGGTAGGTTTCTGCCGTAGCTTGGACATTAACACTGGACAGTTTCCACCATAAATTGGACATAAACACTAATTTCTACCATAGATCGGACATAAACACTGGATAGTTTCTACCATAGACTGTATATAAACACTGGATAGTTTCTACCATAGACTATATAAACACTGGATAGTTTCTACCATAGACTATATAAACACTGGATAGTTTCTACCGTAGACTGTATATAAACACTGGATAGTTTCTACCATAGACTATAAACACTGGATAGTTTCTACCATAGACTATATAAACACTGGATAGTTTCTACCATAGACTGTATATAAACACTGGATAGTTTCTACCATAGACTGTATATAAACACTGGATAGTTTCTACCACAGACTGTATATAAACACTGGATAGTTTCTACCATAGACTGTATATAAACACTGGATAGTTTCTACCATAGACTGTATATAAACACTGGATAGTTTCTACCATAGACTGTATATAAACACTGGATAGTTTCTACCATAGACTATATAAACACTGGATAGTTTCTACCACAGACTGTATATAAACACTGGATAGTTTCTACCATAGACTATATAAACACTGGATAGTTTCTACCATAGACTGTACATAAACACTGGATGGTTTCAAGTATAGTGTATATGAACAGAATAAAGGGCAATCTTACACTTCTCCATCATCGAGGTCACGAAGGCCGATGTAAGCCAAGTGTCTGGCTGACAACCTGCAAACACCATCACAATACATCAGAAATAATAGTACTGATGATGACTATAGTTTAGTTTAATATGTTTATTATGCAGCCCATATACATCCTGTGGGCGGTAGTCAAAAACATTACAGAGGTACATAATTGGTCCAGGGACTGGACCCCAAAGTTTTGATAGCTGAACAAGTTACAAAAGGTAATTAATAACTCCAGGTAGATCTGGTCACACAACATAGTCAAACTGTACTGATGATAATAACTTTTGTTAGGTAAGACACATATGCAACAGTTAGACAACTTTATTCCGAAACGTTTCGCCTACACAGTAGGCTTCTTCAGTCGAATACAGAAAGTAGGCAGGAACAGTAGAGATGTGAAGACGATGTAATCAGTCCATCACCCTTGAAGTCGTAGAATTTGAGGTTGTCAGTCCCTCGGCCTGGAGAAGTTCAGTTCCATAGTCATAGTTCCTGACTATGGAACTGAACTTCTCCAGGCCGGGGGACTGACAACCTCAAATTCTACGACTTCAAGGGTGATGGACTGATTACATCGTCTTCACATCTCTACTGTTCCTGCCTACTTTCTGTATTCGACTGAAGAAGCCTACTGTGTAGGCGAAACGTTTCGGAATAAAGTTGTCTAACTGTTGCATATGTGTCTTACCTAACAACCTGTCGGTATTGTATACCATTTTGATGTTCATAATAACTTTTGTTGCTATGCAATTATAAAGTATAATTATACCTATATCAATTATTATTAATCAGTAAAATATAATAAAAACTACTGGGGAGGGGAAATTGAGCTAATTCCATTGAGGTCACAGCGCCTGAGAGAATGGAAGTTATTATTATTATAATCAAAAAGAAGCGCTAAGCCACAAGGACTATACAGCAAGAGAGAATGGAAGGCAATCAGATCTGATCCAAGGAGAGGAAGAACAGGTCCACCTCCTTAGATCAAGAGGCCCTCACTGGCATCAAGGTACCTCCTTGAAAGGTTAAGCAGGGTAAATACTGACCGTGGTTGAGGCCAGCTGTTAGGCAAGCGGTTGACACCCCGTCTAGCTAGCTCCTTCAAGTGGTAAGCCACTGGCATCCCATGCATGTTGCCACTAGGAGACGTTGATCCAGTGTTGAGGTCAGCGTGAGCGTCCACCCATAGCAACACTACCTATAACACAGTAAAGTGAGCGTCCACCCATAGCAACACTACCTATAGCACAGTAAAGTGAGCGTCCACCCACAACACTACCTGCAACACAGTAATCATGGTTTCTTACGTTAGTTTAATATGTTGATTATGTACCCCATACCCATCCAATGGGCGGTAGTCAAAAGATTACAGAGGTACGTAATGGGTCCA
>NC_091292.1:1375114-1607614 GCF_038502225.1 Cherax quadricarinatus
TATATGTATATATGTATATATATATATATATGTATATATATGTATATATATGTATATATATATATATATATATATATATATATATTATTATTTTTTTTTATTTTTTTTATTATCACACCGGCCGACTCCCACCAAGGCAGGGTGGCCCGAAAAAGAAAAACTTTCACCATCATTCACTCCATCACTGTCTTGCCAGAAGGGTGCTCTACACTACAGTTTTTAAACTGCAACATTAACACCCCTCCTTCAGAGTGCAGGCACTGTACTTCCCATCTCCAGGACTCAAGTCCGGCCTGCCGGTTTCCCTGAATCCCTTCATAAATGTTACTTTGCTCACACTCCAACAGCACGTCAAGTATTAAAAACCATTTGTCTCCATTCACTCCTATCAAACACGCTCACGCATGCCTGCTGGAAGTCCAAGCCCCTCGCACACAAAACCTCCTTTACCCCCTCCCTCCAACCCTTCCTAGGCCGACCCCTACCCCGCCTTCCTTCCACTACAGACTGATACACTCTTGAAGTCATTCTGTTTCGCTCCATTCTCTCTACATGTCCGAACCACCTCAACAACCCTTCCTCAGCCCTCTGGACAACAGTTTTGGTAATCCCGCACCTCCTCCTAACTTCCAAACTACGAATTCTCTGCATTATATTCACACCACACATTGCCCTCAGACATGACATCTCCACTGCCTCCAGCCTTCTCCTCGCTGCAACATTCATCACCCACGCTTCACACCCATACAAGAGCGTTGGTAAAACTATACTCTCATACATTCCCCTCTTTGCCTCCAAGGACAAAGTTCTTTGTCTCCACAGACTCCTAAGTGCACCACTCACTCTTTTTCCCTCATCAATTCTATGATTCACCTCATCTTTCATAGACCCATCCGCTGACACGTCCACTCCCAAATATCTGAATACGTTCACCTCCTCCATACTCTCTCCCTCCAATCTGATATTCAATCTTTCATCACCTAATCTTTTTGTTATCCTCATAACCTTACTCTTTCCTGTATTCACCTTTAATTTTCTTCTTTTGCACACCCTACCAAATTCATCCACCAATCTCTGCAACTTCTCTTCAGAATCTCCCAAGAGCACAGTGTCATCAGCAAAGAGCAGCTGTGACAACTCCCACTTTGTGTGTGATTCTTTATCTTTTAACTCCACGCCTCTTGCCAAGACCCTCGCATTTACTTCTCTTACAACCCCATCTATAAATATATTAAACAACCACGGTGACATCACACATCCCTGTCTAAGGCCTACTTTTACTGGGAAAAAATTTCCCTCTTTCCTACATACTCTAACTTGAGCCTCACTATCCTCGTAAAACTCTTCACTGCTTTCAGTAACCTACCTCCTACACCATACACTTGCAACATCTGCCACATTGCCCCCCTATCCACCCTGTCATACGCCTTTTCCAAATCCATAAATGCCACAAAGACCTCTTTAGCCTTATCTAAATACTGTTCACTTATATGTTTCACTGTAAACACCTGGTCCACACACCCCCTACCTTTCCTAAAGCCTCCTTGTTCATCTGCTATCCTATTCTCCGTCTTACTCTTAATTCTTTCAATTATAACTCTACCATACACTTTACCAGGTACACTCAACAGACTTATCCCCCTATAATTTTTGCACTCTCTTTTATCCCCTTTGCCTTTATACAAAGGAACTATGCATGCTCTCTGCCAATCCCTAGGTACCTTACCCTCTTCCATACATTTATTAAATAATTGCACCAACCACTCCAAAACTATATCCCCACCTGCTTTTAACATTTCTATCTTTATCCCATCAATCCCGGCTGCCTTACCCCCTTTCATTTTACCTACTGCCTCACGAACTTCCCCCACACTCACAACTGGCTCTTCCTCACTCCTACAAGATGTTATTCCTCCTTGCCCTATACACGAAATCACAGCTTCCCTATCTTCATCAACATTTAACAATTCCTCAAAATATTCCCTCCATCTTCCCAGTACCTCTAACTCTCCATTTAATAACTCTCCTCTCCTATTTTTAACTGACAAATCCATTTGTTCTCTAGGCTTTCTTAACTTGTTAATCTCACTCCAAAACTTTTTCTTATTTTCAACAAAATTTGTTGATAACATCTCACCCACTCTCTCATTTGCTCTCTTTTTACATTGCTTCACCACTCTCTTAACTTCTCTCTTTTTCTCCATATATATATATATATTATATATATATATATATATATATATATATATATATATATATAAATTACCAATAGACCCCTGGCTGCAAGAAGGCGTTGGACAGGCACCTAAAGTCAGTACCAGACCACCCGAGCTGTGGGTCGTATGTCAGGTTGCGCGGGGCCAACAGTAACAGCCTGGTTGATCAGGCCCTGATCCACCATGAGGCCTGGTCACAGACCGGACCGCGGGGGCGTTGACTCCCGAAACCCTCTCCAGGTAAACTCCAGATACACACACACACACACACACACACACACACACACACACACACACACACACACACACACACACACACACACACACACACACACACACACACACACACACACACACATAATACACTTACCTAGATTTTGAATGGTATTAAATACCCCTGTGTCTCTAATAGTTTTGGGACCATCTTCTACACCTTTCTTTTTCTGTGAATTAAAAAACAGGAAAAGTTGATAAAATTTGACTTATAAAGATGACACAACTGAGTCTGACACCTTAATAAGACTAATTAAGTATAAAATATATTAAGGGGACCTTGCCAAACATGTACAGTCATCCGCCGCTGTACGTCATTTAGGCCTACGTCAAATTCGTCACTTTTCTAAGGTAAATTTCAGTTCAGCGAAAGTCGTTACGTCACTCAGCAACGTCATCTACGTCATAATTTTGTTTTTGTTTTTGGTGTTTAAGGTTTAGCAATAATTATATTCTTTCGCGAGTTATTTACTCTAGTTTGATGGTGTTTATCGTAAATTTTAAGACATCATAACTTAATATTTATATTTATAACTCATTACAATTGTGACCAGGTGTGACCAGGTGTGACCAGGTGTGGACGTATCAGTGGTTCATTACTTTGTAATTTGTTCATGACTGTAACCATGTATAGGAGTGAGGCTGATTCATTACCTCTGTAACTTGCCATGATTGTGACCAGATCTACCTGGAGTTCATTACCTTTGTAACTAGTTCAGCTATCATAACTTTGGGGTCCAGTCACTGGACCCATTATGTACCTTTGTAATATTTTGACTACCGCCCACAGGATGGGTATGTGGTGACTACCGCCCACAGGATGGGTATGTGGTGACTACCGCCCACAGGATGGGTATGGGGTGCATAATAAACATATTAAACTAAACTCATGTCCGGTTTACGTCAAAAACCGGGTTACCTGGAGTTTACCTGGAGAGAGTTTCGGGGGTCAACACCCCCGCGGCCGGTCTGTGACCAGGCCTCCTGGTGGATCAGAGCCTGATCAACCAGGCTATTACTGCTGGCTGCACGCAAACCAACGTACGAGCCACAGCCCGGCTGGTCAGGAACCGACTTTAGGTGCTTGTCCAGTGCCAGCTTGAAGACTGCCAGGGGTCTGTTGGTAATCCCCCTTATGTGTGCTGGGAGGCAGTTGAACAGTCTCGGGGCCCTGACACGTCACGGTTCTTGGAACCAATTAATGACGTAGGGCGTGGTATGACTCTATTGGTTTGACTATGTCCCTTATAGGCGAAACACGACCTATGCAAAATCTCAGTGCGCATGAAATGGCCTAAGATCTGGAACTCCCTGCCTGAAGCATCGAAGGAACAACTGTATGCCAGCCATTTCAGAGCTATTGTTATAAAGCTACACATCTCCATAACGTAATTAAGACAGCAATACGTTATGTCAAACAAAGCCAGCTGTCATCCAATTCTGTCCCTGTTCTTCCAGCCTTCCTTCAACTGTCCCTGTTCTTCCAGCCTTCCTTCAACTGTCCCTGTTCTTCCAGCCTTCCTTCAACTGTCCCTGTTCTTCCAGTCTTTCTTCAACTGTCCCTGTTCTTCCAGCCTTCCTTCAACTGTCCCTGTTTTTCAAGTCTTCCTTCAACTGTCCCTGCTTTTCCAGTCTTCCTTCAACTGTCCCTGTTCTTCCAGCCTTCCTTCAACTATCCCTGTTCTTCCAGTCTTCCTTCAACTGTCCGTTCTTCCAGCCTTCCTTAAACTGTCCCTGTTCTTCCAGCCTTCCTTCAACTGTCCCTGTTCTTCCAGTCTTCCTTCAACTGTCCATTCTTCCAGCCTTCCTTCAACTGTCCCTGTTCTTCCAGCCTTCCTTCAACTGTCCCTGTTTTTCCAGTCTTCCTTCAACTGTCCCTGTTCTTCCAGTATTCCTTCAACTGTCCATTCTTCCAGCCTTCCTTCAACTGTCCCTGCTTTTCCAGTCTTCCTTCAACTGTCCGTTCTTCCAGCCTTCCTTAAACTGTCCCTGTTCTTCCAGCCTTCCTTAAACTGTCCCTGTTCTTCCAGTCTTCCTTCAACTGTCCCTGTTTTTCCAGTCTTCCTTCAACTGTCCCTGTTCTTCCAGCCTTCCTTCAACTGTCCCTGTTCTTCCAGTCTTCCTTCAACTGTCCGTTCTTCCAGCCTTCCTTAAACTGTCCCTGTTCTTCCAGTCTTCCTTCAACTGTCCCTGTTCTTCCAGCCTTCCTTCAACTGTCCCTGTTTTTCCAGTCTTCCTTCAACTGTCCCTGTTCTTCCAGTCTTCCTTCATCTGTCCATTCTTCCAGCCTTCCTTCAACTGTCCCTGCTTTTCCAGTCTTCCTTCAACTGTCCCTGTTTTTCCAGTCTTCCTTAAACTGTCCCTGTTCTTCCAGTCTTCCTTCAACTGTCCCTGTTCTTCCAGCCTTCCTTAAACTGTCCCTGTTCTTTCAGTCTTCCTTCAACTGTCCCTGTTTTTCCAGTCTTCCTTCAACTGTCCCTGTTCTTCCAGCCTTCCTTCAACTGTCCCTGTTCTTCCAGTCTTCATTCAACTGTCCATTCTTCCAGCCTTCCTTCAACTGTCCCTGTTCTTCCAGCCTTCCTTCAACTGTCCTTGTTCTTCCAGTCTTCATTCAACTGTCCATTCTTCCAGCCTTCCTTCAACTGTCCCTGTTCTTCCAGCCTTCCATCAACTGTCCTTGTTCTTCCAGTCTTCATTCAACTGTCCACTCTTCCAGCCTTCCTTCAACTGTCCCTGTTCTTCCAGCCTTCCTTCAACTGTCCTTGTTCTTCCAGTCTTCATTCAACTGTTCATTCTTCCAGCCTTCCTTCAACTGTCCTTGTTCTTCCAGCCTTCCATCAACTGTCCCTGTTCTTCCAGCCTTCCTTCAACTGTCCCTGTTCTTCCAGCCTTCCATCAACTGTCCCTGTTCTTCCAGCCTTCCATCAACTGTCCCTGTTCTTCCAGCCTTCCGTCAACTCCTCTACATAGCTGGTTACACCTCTGTCCCACTGTTTTTGCACAGTAACTAAGTAGCTTCTATATCCTTACCATCTCCATCACTCCACAAAACTGAAGATTGTTGAATCGGTTTGAAATAATTTATAATTCTTTTGTAATTGTCCATACATTGTTAGCTACCTTTCTTACTGTACTTATGATTGCAGTTAACTGTGTATGAAGTCCTATTTAATAGTCTATGTAGGTCTTAAGTAACATTTAAACCTTATGATTAGTTTCTCGAAATTTATTGCATAATTAGTGGCTTTCTTTTGTGTCTACCAATGTTTTATTACATGTAAATTAGATTATTTGTACCGCAAAAAAAGGAATAAAAATTATATTGTACTGCTGTGGGTGGCATCCTGGGGTCCAAGATAAATATTGTACTTCTGTGGGTGGCATCCTGGGGTCCAAGATAAATGTTGTACTGCTGTGGGTGGCATCCTGGGGTCCAAGATAAATGTTGTACTGCTGTGGGTGACATCCTGGGGTCCAAGATAAATATTGTACTGCTGTGGGTGGCATCCTGGGGTCCAAGATAAATATTGTACTGCTGTGGGTGGCATCCTGGGGTCCAAGATAAATTTTGTACTGCTGTGGGTGGCATCCTGGGGTCCAAGATAAATGTTGTACTGCTGTGGGTGGCATCCTGGGGTCCAAGATAAATATTGTACTGCTGTGGGTGGCATCCTGGGGTCCAAGATAAATATTGTACTGCTGTGGGTGGCATCCTGGGGTCCAAGATAAATGTTGTACTGCTGTGGGTGGCATCCTGGGGTCCAAGATAAATATTGTACTGCTGTGGGTGGCATCCTGGGATCCAAGATAAATGTTGTACTGCTGTGGGTGGCATCCTGGGGTCCAAGATAAATGTTGTACTGCTATGGGTGGCATCTTGGGGTCCAAGATAAATATTGTACTGCTGTGGGTGGCATCCTGGGGTCCAAGATAAAAGTTGTACTGCTGTGGGTGGCATCCTGGGGTCCAAGATAAATATTGTACTGCTGTGGGTGGCATCCTGGGGCCCAAGATAAATATTGTACTGCTGTGGGTGGCATCCTGGGGTCCAAGATAAATGTTGTACTGCTGTGGGTGGCATCCTGGGGTCCAAGATAAATATTGTACTGCTGTGGGTGGCATCCTGGGGTCCAAGATAAATATTGTACTGCTGTGGGTGGCATCCTGGGGTCCAAGATAAATATTGTACTGCTGTGGGTGGCATCCTGGGGTCCAAGATAAATGTTGCACTGCTGTGGGTGGCATCCTGGGGTCCAAGATAAATATTGTACTGCTGTGGGTGGCATCCTGGGGTCCAAGATAAATATTGTACGGCTGTGGGTGGCATCCTGGGGTCCAAGATAAATATTGTACTGCTGTGGGTGGCATCCTGGGGTCCAAGATAAATATTGTACTTCTGTGGGTGGCATCCTGGGGTCCAAGATAAATATTGTACTGCTGTGGGTGGCATCCTGGGGTCCAAGATAAATGTTGTACTGCTGTGGGTGGCATCCTGGGGTCCAAGATAAATATTGTACTGCTGTGGGTGGCATCCTGGGGTCCAAGATAAATATTATACTGCTGTGGGTGGCATCCTGGGGTCCAAGATAAGTATTATACTTCTGTGGGTGGCATCCTGGGGTCCAAGATAAATATTATACTTCTGTGGGTGGCATCCTGGGGTCCAAGATAAATATTATACTTCTGTGGGTGGCATCCTGAAGTCCAAGATAAATATTATACTTCTGTGGGTGGCATCCTGGGGTCCAAGATAAATATTATACTTCTGTGGGTGGCATCCTGGGGTCCAAGATAAATATTATACTTCTGTGGGTGGCATCCTGGGGTCCAAGATAAATATTATACTTCTGTGGGTGGCATCCTGGGGTCCAAGATAAATATTATACTTCTGTGGGTGGCATGCTGGGGTCCAAGATAAATGTTGTACTGCTGTGGGTGGCATCCTGGGGTCCAAGATAAATATTATACTTCTGTGGGTGGCATCCTGGGGTCCAAGATAAATATTATACTTCTGTGGGTGGCATCCTGGGGTCCAAGATAAATATTATACTTCTGTGGGTGGCATCCTGGGGTCCAAGATAAATATTATACTTCTGTGGGTGGCATCCTGGGGTCCAAGATAAATATTATACTTCTATGGGTGGCATCCTGGGGTCCAAGATAAATACGTATTATACTTCTGTGGGTGGCATCCTGGGGTCCAAGATAAATGTTGTACTGCTGTGGGTGGCATCCTGGGATCCAAGATAAATATACTTCTGTGGGTGGCATCCTGGGGTCCAAGATAAATATTATACTTCTGTGGGTGGCATCCTGGGGTCCAAGATAAATATTATACTTCTGTGGGTGGCATCCTGGGGTCCAAGATAAATATTATACTTCTGTGGGTGGCATCCTGGGGTCCAAGATAAATATTGTACTGCTGTGGGTGGCATCCTGGGGTCCAAGATAAATGTTGTACTGCTGTGGGTGGCATCCTGGGGTCCAAGATAAATATTGTACTGCTGTGGGTGGCATCCTGGGGTCCAAGATAAATATTGTACTGCTGTGGGTGGCATCCTGGGGTCCAAGATAAATGTTGTACTGCTGTGGGTGGCATCCTGGGGTCCAAGATAAATGTTGTACTGCTGTGGGTGGCATCCTGGGGTCCAAGATAAATATTGTACTGCTGTGGGTGGCATCCTGGGGTCCAAGATAAATATTGTACTGCTGTGGGTGGCATCCTGGGGTCCAAGATAAATGTTGTACTGCTGTGGGTGGCATCCTGGGGTCCAAGATAAATATTGTACTGCTGTGGGTGGCATCCTGGGGTCCAAGATAAATATTGTACTGCTGTGGGTGGCATCCTGGGGTCCAAGATAAATTTTGTACTGCTGTGGGTGGCATCCTGGGGTCCAAGATAAATGTTGTACTGCTGTGGGTGGCATCCTGGGGTCCAAGATAAATATTGTACTGCTGTGGGTGGCATCCTGGGGTCCAAGATAAATATTGTACTGCTGTGGGTGGCATCCTGGGGTCCAAGATAAATGTTGTACTGCTGTGGGTGGCATCCTGGGGTCCAAGATAAATATTGTACTGCTGTGGGTGGCATCCTGGGATCCAAGATAAATGTTGTACTGCTGTGGGTGGCATCCTGGGGTCCAAGATAAATGTTGTACTGCTGTGGGTGGCATCTTGGGGTCCAAGATAAATATTGTACTGCTGTGGGTGGCATCCTGGGGTCCAAGATAAAAGTTGTACTGCTGTGGGTGGCATCCTGGGGTCCAAGATAAATATTGTACTGCTGTGGGTGGCATCCTGGGGCCCAAGATAAATATTGTACTGCTGTGGGTGGCATCCTGGGGTCCAAGATAAATGTTGTACTGCTGTGGGTGGCATCCTGGGGTCCAAGATAAATATTGTACTGCTGTGGGTGGCATCCTGGGGTCCAAGATAAATATTGTACTGCTGTGGGTGGCATCCTGGGGTCCAAGATAAATATTGTACTGCTGTGGGTGGCATCCTGGGGTCCAAGATAAATGTTGCACTGCTGTGGGTGGCATCCTGGGGTCCAAGATAAGTATTGTACTGCTGTGGGTGGCATCCTGGGGTCCAAGATAAATATTGTACGGCTGTGGGTGGCATCCTGGGGTCCAAGAAAAATATTGTACTGCTGTGGGTGGCATCCTGGGGTCCAAGATAAATATTATACTTCTGTGGGTGGCATCCTGGGGTCCAAGATAAATATTGTACTGCTGTGGGTGGCATCCTGGGGTCCAAGATAAATGTTGTACTGCTGTGGGTGGCATCCTGGGGTCCAAGATAAATATTGTACTGCTGTGGGTGGCATCCTGGGGTCCAAGATAAATATTATACTGCTGTGGGTGGCATCCTGGGGTCCAAGATAAGTATTATACTTCTGTGGGTGGCATCCTGGGGTCCAAGATAAATATTATGCTTCTGTGGGTGGCATCCTGGGGTCCAAGATAAATATTATACTTCTGTGGGTGGCATCCTGAAGTCCAAGATAAATATTATACTTCTGTGGGTGGCATCCTGGGGTCCAAGATAAATATTATACTTCTGTGGGTGGCATCCTGGGGTCCAAGATAAATATTATACTTCTGTGGGTGGCATCCTGGGGTCCAAGATAAATATTATACTTCTGTGGGTGGCATCCTGGGGTCCAAGATAAATATTATACTTCTGTGGGTGGCATGCTGGGGTCCAAGATAAATGTTGTACTGCTGTGGGTGGCATCCTGGGGTCCAAGATAAATATTATACTTCTGTGGGTGGCATCCTGGGGTCCAAGATAAATATTATACTTCTGTGGGTGGCATCCTGGGGTCCAAGATAAATATTATACTTCTGTGGGTGGCATCCTGGGGTCCAAGATAAATATTATACTTCTGTGGGTGGCATCCTGGGGTCCAAGATAAATATTATACTTCTGTGGGTGGCATCCTGGGGTCCAAGATAAATACGTATTATACTTCTGTGGGTGGCATCCTGGGGTCCAAGATAAATGTTGTACTGCTGTGGGTGGCATCCTCGGATCCAAGATAAATATACTTCTGTGGGTGGCATCCTGGGGTCCAAGATAAATATTATACTTCTGTGGGTGGCATCCTGGGGTCCAAGATAAATATTATACTTCTGTGGGTGGCATCCTGGGGTCCAAGATAAATATTATACTGCTGTGGGTGGCATCCTGGGGTCCAAGATAAATATTATACTGCTGTGGGTGGCATCCTGGGGTCCAAGATAAATATTATACTGCTGTGGGTGGCATCCTGGGGTCCAAGATAAATATTATACTGCTGTGGGTGACATCCTGGGGTCCAAGATAAATATTATACTGCTGTGGGTGGCATCCTGGGGTCCAAGATAAATATTATACTTCTGTGGGTGGCATCCTGGGGTCCAAGATAAATATTATACTGCTGTGGGTGGCATCCTGGGGTCCAAGATAAATATTATACTGCTGTGGGTGGCATCCTGGGGTCCAAGATAAATATTGTACGGCTGTGGGTGGCATCCTGGGGTCCAAGATAAATATATTCTGATTGAAATGCTTTATACAGTTTGACACTGATGTCAGGAAGGTCTGTACCAGTTGTATCATGTACCAGTTGTATCATGTACCAGTTGTATCATGTACCAGTTGTATCATGTACCAGTTGTATCATGTACCAGTTGTATCATGTACCAGTTGTATCATGTACCAATTGTATTATTTACCATTTGTATCATGTACCAGTTGTATCATGTACCAGTTGTATCATGTACCAGTTGTATCATATACCAGTTGTATCATGTACCAGTTGTATCATGTACCATGTATCATGTACCAGTTGTATCATGTACCATGTATCATGTACCAGTTGTATCATGTACCATGTATCATGTACCAGTTGTATCATGTACCAGTTGTATCATGTACCAGTTGTATCATGTACCAGTTGTATCATGTACCAGTTGTATCATGTACCAGTTGTATCATGTACCAGTTGTATCATGTACCAGTTGTATTATGTACCATTTGTATCATGTACCAGTTGTATCATGTACCAGTTGTATCATGTACCAGTTGTATCATGTACCATGTATCATGTACCAGTTGTATCATGTACCATGTATCATGTACCAGTTGTATCATGTACCATGTATCATGTACCAGTTGTATCATGTACCATGTATCATGTACCAGTTGTATCATGTACCAGTTGTATCATGTACCATGTATCATCTACCATGTATCATGTACCATGTATCATGTACCAGTTGTATCATGTACCAGTTGTATCATGTACCAGTTGTATCATGTACCAGTTGTATCATGTACCAGTTGTATCATGTACCAGTTGTATCATGTACCAATTGTATTATTTACCATTTGTATCATGTACCAGTTGTATCATGTACCAGTTGTATCATGTACCAGTTGTATCATGTACCAGTTGTATCATGTACCAGTTGTATCATGTACCATGTATCATGTACCAGTTGTATCATGTACCATGTATCATGTACCAGTTGTATCATGTACCATGTATCATGTACCAGTTGTATCATGTACCAGTTGTATCATGTACCAGTTGTATCATGTACCAGTTGTATCATGTACCAGTTGTATCATGTACCAGTTGTATCATGTACCAGTTGTATCATGTACCAGTTGTATTATGTACCATTTGTATCATGTACCAGTTGTATCATGTACCAGTTGTATCATGTACCAGTTGTATCATGTACCATGTATCATGTACAAGTTGTATCATGTACCATGTATCATGTACCAGTTGTATCATGTACCATGTATCATGTACCAGTTGTATCATGTACCATGTATCATGTACCAGTTGTATCATGTACCAGTTGTATCATGTACCATGTATCATCTACCATGTATCATGTACCATGTATCATGTACCAGTTGTATCATGTACCAGTTGTATCATGTACCAGTTGTATCATGTACCAGTTGTATCATGTACCAGTTGTATCATGTACCAGTTGTATCATGTACCAATTGTATTATTTACCATTTGTATCATGTACCAGTTGTATCATGTACCAGTTGTATCATGTACCAGTTGTATCATGTACCAGTTGTATCATGTACCAGTTGTATCATGTACCATGTATCATGTACCAGTTGTATCATGTACCATGTATCATGTACCAGTTGTATCATGTACCATGTATCATGTACCAGTTGTATCATGTACCAGTTGTATCATGTACCAGTTGTATCATGTACCAGTTGTATCATGTACCAGTTGTATCATGTACCAGTTGTATCATGTACCAGTTGTATCATGTACCAGTTGTATTATGTACCATTTGTATCATGTACCAGTTGTATCATGTACCAGTTGTATCATGTACCAGTTGTATCATGTACCATGTATCATGTACAAGTTGTATCATGTACCATGTATCATGTACCAGTTGTATCATGTACCATGTATCATGTACCAGTTGTATCATGTACCATGTATCATGTACCAGTTGTATCATGTACCAGTTGTATCATGTACCATGTATCATCTACCATGTATCATGTACCATGTATCATGTACCAGTTGTATCATGTACCAGTTGTTTACCTGGAGAGTTTACCTTGAGGGAGTTTCGGGGGTCAACGCCCCCGCGGCCCGGTCTGTGACCAGGCCTCTTGGTGGATCAGCGCCTGATCAACCAGGCTGTTGCTGCTGGCTGCACGCAAACCAACGTACGAGCCACAGCCCGGCTGATCAGGAACTGACTTTAGGTGCTTGTCCAGTGCCAGCTTGAAGACTGCCAGGGGTCTGTTGGTAATCCCCCTTATGTGTGCTGGGAGGCAGTTGAACAGTCTCGGGCCCCTGACACTTATTGTATGGTCTCTTAACGTGCTAGTGACACCCCTGCTTTTCATTGGGGGGGGATGGTGCATCGTCTGCCAAGTCTTTTGCTTTCGTAGTGAGTGATTTTCGTGTGCAAGTTCGGTACTAGTCCCTCTAGGATTTTCCAGGTGTATATAATCATGTATCTCTCCCTCCTGCATTCCAGGGAATACAGGTTTAGAAACCTCAAGCGCTCCCAGTAATTGAGGTGTTTTATCTCCGTTATGCGCGCCGTGAAAGTTCTCTGTACATTTTCTAGGTCGGCAATTTCACCTGCCTTGAAAGGTGCTGTTAGAGTGCAGCAATATTCCAGCCTAGATAGAACAAGTGACCTGAAGAGTGTCATCATGGGCTTGGCCTCCCTAGTTTTGAAGGTTCTCATTATCCATCCTGTCATTTTTCTAGCAGATGTGATTGATACAATGTTATGGTCCTTGAAGGTGAGATCCTCCGACATAATCACTCCCAGGTCTTTGACGTTGGTGTTTCGCTCTATTTTGTGGCCAGAATTTGTTTTGTACTCTGATGAAGATTTAATTTCCTCATGTTTACCATATCTGAGTAATTGAAATTTCTCATCGTTGAACTTCATATTGTTTTCTGCAGCCCACTGAAAGATTTGGTTGATGTCCGCCTGGAGCCTTGCAGTGTCTGCAATGGAAGACACTGTCATGCAGATTCGGGTGTCATCTGCAAAGGAAGACACGGTGCTGTGGCTGACATCCTTGTCTATGTCGGATATGAGGATGAGGAACAAGATGGGAGCTTGTACTGTGCCTTGTGGAACAGAGCTTTTCACCGTAGCTGCCTCGGACTTTACTCTGTTGACGACTACTCTCTGTGTTCTGTTAGTGAGGAAATTATAGATCCATCGACCGACTTTTCCTGTTATTCCTTTAGCGCGCATTTTGTGCGCTATTACGCCATGGTCACACTTGTCGAAGGCTTTTGCAAAGTCTGTATATATTACATCTGCATTCTTTTTGTCTTCTAGTGCATTTTGGACCTTGTCGTAGTGATCCAGTAGTTGAGACAGACAGGAGCGACCTGTTCTAAACCCATGTTGCCCTGGGTTGTGTAACTGATGGGTTTCTATATGGGTGGTGATCTTGCTTCTTAGGACCCTTTCAAAGATTTTTATGATATGGGATGTTAGTGCTATTGGTCTGTAGTTCTTTGCTGTTGCTTTACTGCCCCCTTTGTGGAGTGGGGCTATGTCTGTTGTTTTTAATAACTGAGGGACGACCCCCGTGTCCATGCTCCCTCTCCATAGGATGGAAAAGGCTCGTGATAGGGGCTTCTTGCAGTTCTTGATGAACACAGAGTTCCATGAGTCTGGCCCTGGGGCAGAGTGCATGGGCATGTCATTTATCGCCTGTTCGAAGTCATTTGGCGTCAGGATAACATCGGATAGGCTTGTGTTAATCAAATTTTGTGGCTCTCTCATAAAAAATTCATTTTGATCTTCGACTCTCAGTCTGTTAGGTAAGACACATATGCAACAGTTAGGTATCTTTATTGTGAAACGTTTCGCCTACACAATAGGCTTCTTCAGTCAAGTACAGAAAAGTTGATAGAAGCAGAAGATACTTGAAGACGATGTAATCAGTCCATCACCCTTAAAGTTTTGAGGTGGTCAGTCCCTCAGTCTGGAGAAGAGCATTGTTCCATAGTATGAAACAGTCTGGTTAGCGGCTTGCTAAAAACTGAGTCATATTGGGACTTGAGTAGCTCACTCATTTCCTTGCTGTCATCTGTGTAGGACCCATCTTGTTTAAGTAGGGGCCCAATACTGGGCGTTGTTCTCGATTTTGATTTGGCATAGGAGAAGAAATACTTTGGGTTTCTTTCGATTTCATTTATAGCTTTTAGTTCTTCCCGCGATTCCTGACTCCTAAAGGATTCTTTTAGCTTAAGTTCGATGCTTGCTATTTCTCTGACCAGTGTCTCCCTGCGCATTTCAGATATATTGACCTCTTTTAGCCGCTCTGTTATTCTTTTCCGTCGCCTGTAAAGGGAGCGCCTGTCTCTTTCTATTTTACATCTACTCCTCCTTTTTCTTAGAGGAATAAGCCTTGTGCATACATCGAGTGCCACCGAGTTAATCTGTTCTAGGCATAAGTTTGGGTCTGTGTTGCTTAGTATATCTTCCCAGCTTATATCGGTTAGGACTTGGTTTACTTGGTCCCACTTTATGTTTTTGTTATTGAAGTTGAATTTGGTGAATGCTCCCTCGTGACTAGTCTCATTTTGTCGGTCTGGGGTTCCTTGCATACATGTCTGAACCTCAATTATGTTGTGATCTGAGTATATTGTTTTTGATATGGTGACATTTCTTATCAGATCATCATTGTTAGTGAATATGAGGTCTAGTGTATTCTCCAGTCTAGTAGGCTCTATTATTTGCTGGTTTAAATTGAATTTTGTGCAGAGATTTAAAAGCTCGTGTGAGTGTGAGTTTTCATCAGAGCTGCCTCCTGGTGTTATTACTGCAACAATATTATTTGCTATATTCCTCCATTTTAGGTGCCTTAAGTTGAAATCCCCCAGGAGCAAGATGTTGGGTGCAGGAGCTGGAAGATTTTCCAGACAGTGGTCAATTTTTAACAGCTGTTCCTGGAATTGCTGGGATGTTGCATCCGGAGGCTTGTAGACTACCACAATGACTAGGTTTTGGTTCTCGACCTTTACTGCTAAAACTTCCACTACGTCATTTGAGGCATTAAGCAGTTCTGTGCAAACAAGTGACTTTGCAATGTATCTGTTGTATCATGTATCATGAATCATGTACCAGTTGTATCATGTACCATGTATCATGTACCAGTTGTATCATGTACCATGTATCATGTACCAGTTGTATCATGTACCAGTTGTATCATGTACCATGTATCATGTACCAGTTGTATCATGTACCAGTTGTATCATGTACCAGTTGTATCATGTACCATGTATCATGTACCATGTATCATGTACCAGTTGTATCATGTACCAGTTGTATCATGTACCAGTTGTATCATGTACCAGTTGTATCATGTACCAGTTGTATCATGTACCATGTATCATGTACCAGTTGTATCATGTACCAGTTGTATCAGAGCGGCTAAAAGAGGTCAATATATCTGAAATGCGCAGGGAGACACTGGTCAGAGAAATAGCAAGCATCGAACTTAAGCTAAAAGAATCCTTTAGGAGTCAGGAATCGCGGGAAGAACTAAAAGCCATAAATGAAATCGAAAGAAACCCAAAGTATTTCTTCTCCTATGCCAAATCAAAATCGAGAACAACGTCCAGTATTGGGCCCCTACTTAAACAAGATGGGTCCTACACAGATGACAGCAAGGAAATGAGTGAGCTACTCAAGTCCCAATATGACTCAGTTTTTAGCAAGCCGCTAACCAGACTGAGAGTCGAAGATCAAAATGAATTTTTTATGAGAGAGCCACAAAATTTGATTAACACAAGCCTATCCGATGTTATCCTGACGCCAAATGACTTCGAACAGGCGATAAATGACATGCCCATGCACTCTGCCCCAGGGCCAGACTCATGGAACTCTGTGTTCATCAAGAACTGCAAGAAGCCCCTATCACGAGCCTTTTCCATCCTATGGAGAGGGAGCATGGACACGGGGGTCGTCCCTCAGTTACTAAAAACAACAGACATAGCCCCACTCCACAAAGGGGGCAGTAAAGCAACAGCAAAGAACTACAGACCAATAGCACTAACATCCCATATCATAAAAATCTTTGAAAGGGTCCTAAGAAGCAAGTTCACCACCCATCTAGAAACCCATCAGTTACACAACCCAGGGCAACATGGGTTTAGAACAGGTCGCTCCTGTCTGTCTCAACTACTGGATCACTACGACAAGGTCCTAAATGCACCAGAAGACAAAAAGAATGCAGATGTAATATATACAGACTTTGCAAAAGCCTTCGACAAGTGTGACCATGGCGTAATAGCGCACAAAATGCGCGCTAAAGGAATAACAGGAAAAGTCGGTCGATGGATCTATAATTTCCTCACTAACAGAACACAGAGAGTAGTCGTCAACAGAGTAAAGTCCGAGGCAGCTACGGTGAAAAGCTCTGTTCCACAAGGCACAGTACTAGCTCCCATCTTGTTCCTCATCCTCATATCCGACATAGACAAGGATGTCAGCCACAGCACCGTGTCTTCTTTTGCAGATGACACCCGAATCTGCATGACAGTGTCTTCCATTGCAGACACTGCAAGGCTCCAGGCGGACATCAACCAAATCTTTCAGTGGGCTGCAGAAAACAATATGAAGTTCAACGATGAGAAATTTCAATTACTCAGATATGGTAAACATGAGGAAATTAAATCTTCATCAGAGTACAAAACAAATTCTGGCCACAAAATAGAGCGAAACACCAACGTCAAAGACCTGGGAGTGATTATGTCGGAGGATCTCAACTTCAAGGACCATAACATTGTATCAATCGCATCTGCTAGAAAAATGACAGGATGGATAATGAGAACCTTCAGAACTAGGGAGGCCAAGCCCATGATGACACTCTTCAGGTCACTTGTTCTATCTAGGCTGGAATATTGCTGCACTCTAACAGCACCTTTCAAGGCAGGTGAAATTGCCGACCTAGAAAATGTACAGAGAACTTTCACGGCGCGCATAACGGAGATAAAACACCTCAATTACTGGGAGCACTTGAGGTTTCTAAACCTGTATTCCCTGGAACGCAGGAGGGAGAGATACATGATTATATACACCTGGAAAATCCTAGAGGGACTAGTACCGAACTTGCACACGAAAATCACTCACTACGAAAGCAAAAGACTTGGCAGACGATGCACCATCCCCCCAATGAAAAGCAGGAGTGTCACTAGCACGTTAAGAGACCATACAATAAGTGTCAGGGGCCCGAGACTGTTCAACTGCCTCCCAGCACACATAAGGGGGATTACCAACAGACCCCTGGCAGTCTTCAAGCTGGCACTGGACAAGCACCTAAAGTCAGTTCCTGATCAGCCGGGCTGTGGCTCGTACGTTGGTTTGCGTGCAGCCAGCAGCAACAGCCTGGTTGATCAGGCGCTGATCGACCAGGAGGCCTGGTCACAGACCGGGCCGCGGGGGCGTTGACCCCCGAAACTCTCTCCAGGTAAACTCCAGGTACCATGTATCATGTACCAGTTGTATCATGTACCAGTTGTATCATGTATCATGTACCAGTTGTATCATGTACCATGTATCATCTACCATGTATCATGTACCAGTTGTATCATGTACCAGTTGTATCATGTATCATGTACCAGTTGTATCATGTATCATGTACCAGTTGTATCATGTACCAGTTGTATCATGTATCATGTACCAGTTGTATCATGTACCATGTATCATGTACCAGT
Organism: Cherax quadricarinatus; assembly: GCF_038502225.1. Classification (NCBI taxonomy): domain Eukaryota; kingdom Metazoa; phylum Arthropoda; class Malacostraca; order Decapoda; family Parastacidae; genus Cherax; species Cherax quadricarinatus. The sequence continues at coordinate 1,393,358 of NC_091292.1, forward strand.
TGTATCATGTACCATGTATCATGTACCAGTTGTATCATGTACCATGTATCATGTACGAGTTGTATCATGTACCATGTATCATGTACCAGTTGTATCATGTACCATGTATCATGTACCATGTGTCATGTACCAGTTGTATCATGTACCATGTATCATGTACCAGTTGTATCATGTACCATGTATCATGTACCAGTTGTATCATGTACCAGTTGTATCATGTACCATGTATCATGTACCATGTATCATGTACCATGTATCATGTACCAGTTGAATCATGTACCAGTTGTATCATGTATCATGTACCAGTTGTATCATGTACCAGTTGTATCATGTATCATGTACCAGTTGTATCATGTACCATGTATCATGTACCATGTATCATGTACCATGTATCATGTACCAGTTGTATCATGTACCAGTTGTATCATGTACCATGTATCATGTACCATGTATCATGTACCATGTATCATGTACCATGTATCATGTACCATGTATCATGTACCAGTTGTATCATGTACCAGTTGTATCATGTACCAGTTGTATCATGTACCAGTTGTATCATGTATCATGTACCAGTTGTATCATGTACCATGTATCATGTACCATGTATCATGTACCATGTATCATGTACCAGTTGTATCATGTACCATGTATCATGTACCATGTATCTTGTACCATGTATCATGTACCAGTTGTATCATGTACCATGTATCATGTACCATGTATCATGTACCATGTATCATGTATCATGTACCAGTTGTATCATGTACCATGTATCATGTACCATGTATCATGTATCATGTACCAGTTGTATCATGTACCATGTATCATGTACCATGTATCATGTACCAGTTGTATCATGTACCAGTTGTATCATGTATCTTGTACCATGTATCATGTACCAGTTGTATCATGTACCATGTATCATGTACCATGTATCATGTATCATGTACCAGTTGTATCATGTATCATGTACCATGTATCATGTATCAGTTGTATCATGTATCATGTACCAGTTGTATCATGTACCATGTATCATGTACCATGTATCATGTACCATGTATCATGTATCATGTACCATGTATCATGTACCATGTATCATGTACCATGTATCATGTACCATGTATCATGTATCATGTATCATGTACCAGTTGTATCATGTACCATGTATCATGTACCATGTACCATGTATCGTGTATCATGTACCAGTTGTATCATGTACCATGTATCATGTACCATGTATCATGTACCAGTTGTATCATGTACCAGTTGTATCATGTACCAGTTGTATCATGTACCATGTATCATGTATCATGTACCAGTTGTATCATGTACCATGTATCATGTACCATGTACCAGTTGTATCATGTACCATGTATCATGTACCAGTTGTATCATGTACCAGTTGTATCATGTACCAGTTGTATCATGTACCATGTATCATGTATCATGTACCAGTTGTATCATGTATCATGTACCATGTATCATGTATCATGTATCATGTACCAGTTGTGTCATGTATCATGTACCAGTTGTATCATGTACCATGTACCAGTTGTATCATGTACCATGTACCAGTTGTATCATGTACCAGTTGTATCATGTACCATGTATCATGTACCATGTACCAGTTGTATCATGTACCATGTACCAGTTGTATCATGTACCATGTATCATGTACCAGTTGTATCATGTACCATGTACCAGTTGTATCATGTACCAGTTGTATCATGTACCATGTATCATGTACCATGTACCATGTATCATGTACCAGTTGTATCATGTACCATGTATCATGTACCAGTTGTATCATGTACCATGTATCATGTATCATGTACCAGTTGTATCATGCACCATGTATCATGTACCAGTTGTATCATGTACCAGTTGTATCATGTATCATGTACCAGTTGTATCATGTACCATGTACCAGTTGTATCATGTACCATGTACCAGTTGTATCATGTACCAGTTGTATCATGTACCATGTATCATGTATCATGTACCAGTTGTATCATGTATCATGTACCAGTTGTGTCATGTACCATGTACCAGTTGTATCATGTATCATGTACCAGTTGTATCATGTACCATTTATCATGTACCATGTACCATGTATCATGTATCATATATCATGTACCAGTTGTATCATGTACCATGTATCATGTACTATGTACCATGTATCATGTATCATGTACCAGTTGTATCATGTACCATGTATCATGTACCATGTACCATGTATCATGTACCAGTTGTATCATGTACCATGTATCATGTACCATGTACCATGTATCATGTATCATGTACCAGTTGTATCATGTACCATGTATCATGTACCATGTATCATGTATCATGTACCAGCTGTATCATGTACCAGTTGTATCATGTATCATGTACAAGTTGTATCATGTACCATGCATCATGTACCATGTATCATGTACCAGTTGTATCATGTACCATGTATCATGTACCATGTATCATGTACCATGTATCTTGTATCATGTATCATGTACCAGTTGTATCATGTACCAGTTGTATCATGTACCATGTATCATGTACCATGTATCATGTATCACGTACCAGTTGTATCATGTACCATGTACCAAGTACCATGTATCATGTACCATGTATCATGTACCATGTTCCATGTACCATGTATCATGTACCATGTATCATGTACCAGTTGTATCATGTACCACGTACCATGTTCCATGTATCATGTACCATGTATCATGTACCATGTACCATGTACCATGTACCATGTACCATGTACCATGTATCATGTACCATGTACCATGTATCATGTACCATGTACCATGTATCATGTACCATGTACCATGTACCATGTATCATGTACCATGTACCATGTATCATGTACCATGTATCATGTACCATGTATCATGTACCATGTACCATGTACCATGTATCATGTACCATGTATCATGTACCATGTACCATGTACCATGTACCATGTATCATGTACCATGTATCATGTACCATGTATCATGTACCATGTACCATGTACCATGTATCATGTACCATGTACCATGTACCATGTACCATGTACCATGTATCATGTACCATGTATCATGTACCATGTACCATGTACCATGTATCATGTACCATGTACCATGTACCATGTATCATGTATCATGTACCATGTATCATGTACCATGTATCATGTACCATGTATCATGTACCATGTATCATGTATCATGTACCATGTATCATGTACCATGTATCATGTACCATGTACCATGTATCATGTACCATGTATCATGTACCATGTACCATGTACCATGTATCATGTACCAGTTGTATCATGTACCATGTATCATGTACCATGTATCATGTACCATGTACCATGTATCATGTACCATGTATCGTGTACCATGTACCATGTATCATGTACCATGTACCATGTACCATGTATCATGTACCATGTACCATGTACCATGTATCATGTACCATGTACCGTGTACCATGTATCATGTACCATGTACCATGTACCATGTATCATGTACCATGTATCATGTACCATGTATCATGTACCATGTACCATGTATCATGTACCATGTACCATGTACCAGTTGTATCATGCACCAGTTGTATCATGTACCATGTACCATGTACCATGTATCATGTACCATGTACCAGTTGTATCATGTACCATGTACCAGTTGTATCATGTACCATGTATCATGTACCATGTACCAGTTGTATCATGTACCATGTACCAGTTGTATCATGTACCAGTTGTATCATGTATCATGTACCAGTTGTATCATGTACCATGTACCAGTTGTATCATGTACCATTGCTAGGTAAGACACATATGCAACAGATACCTAACTGTTGCATATGTGTCTTACCTAGCAATCTGTCGGTATTTCATACCATTTTAATGTTCATCATGTACCATGTACCATGTATCATGTACCAGTTGTATCATGTACCATGTACCATGTACCAGTTGTGTCATGTACCATGTATCATGTATCATGTACCAGTTGTATCATGTACCATGTACCAGTTGTATCATGTACCATGTATCATGTACCATGTACCAGTTGTATCATGTACCATGTATCATGTACCATGTACCAGTTGTATCATGTACCATGTACCAGTTGTATCATGTACCATGTACCAGTTGTATCATGTACCATGTACCAGTTGTATCATGTACCATGTACCAGTTGTATCATGTACCATGTACCAGTTGTATCATGTACCATGTACCAGTTGTATCATGTACCATGTACCAGTTGTATCATGTACCATGTACCAGTTGTATCATATATCATGTATCATGTACCAGTTGTATCATGTACCATGTATCATGTACCATGTACCAGTTGTACCATGTACCATGTACCAGTTGTATCATGTATCATGTACCATGTATCGTGTACCATGTATCATGTACCAGTTGTATCATGTACTTTCTAAAAATAAAGATTATTATTAATACTACTACTGTTATATTGTACAATAATGTGGGTGTCAGTTATCTTGTTGAGGGAGATGAAAGTTTTCATTACTGCTGTCGTCGGGGGTCGTCCCTCAGTTACTAAAAACAACAGACATAGCCCCACTCCACAAAGGGGGCAGTAAAGCAACAGCAAAGAACTACAGACCAATAGCACTAACATCCCATATCATAAAAATCTTTGAAAGGGTCCTAAGAAGCAAGTTCACCACCCATCTAGAAACCCATCAGTTACACAACCCAGGGCAACATGGGTTTAGAACAGGTCGCTCCTGTCTGTCTCAACTACTGGATCACTACGACAAGGTCCTAAATGCACTAGAAGACAAAAAGAATGCAGATGTAATATATACAGACTTTGCAAAAGCCTTCGACAAGTGTGACCATGGCGTAATAGCGCACAAAATGCGCGCTAAAGGAATAACAGGAAAAGTCGGTCGATGGATCTATAATTTCCTCACTAACAGAACACAGAGAGTAGTCGTCAACAGAGTAAAGTCCGAGGCAGCTACGGTGAAAAGCTCTGTTCCACAAGGCACAGTACTAGCTCCCATCTTGTTCCTCATCCTCATATCCGACATAGACAAGGATGTCAGCCACAGCACCGTGTCTTCCTTTGCAGATGACACCCGAATCTGCATGACAGTGTCTTCCATTGCAGACACTGCAAGGCTCCAGGCGGACATCAACCAAATCTTTCAGTGGGCTGCAGAAAACAATATGAAGTTCAACGATGAGAAATTTCAATTACTCAGATATGGTAAACATGAGGAAATTAAATCTTCATCAGAGTACAAAACAAATACTGGCCACAAAATAGAGCGAAACACCAACGTCAAAGACCTGGGAGTGATTATGTCGGAGGATCTCAACTTCAAGGACCATAACATTGTATCAATCGCATCTGCTAGAAAAATGACAGGATGGATAATGAGAACCTTCAAAACTAGGGAGGCCAAGCCCATGATGACACTCTTCAGGTCACTTGTTCTATCTAGGCTGGAATATTGCTGCACTCTAACAGCACCTTTCAAGGCAGGTGAAATTGCCGACCTAGAAAATGTACAGAGAACTTTCACGGCGCGCATAACGGAGATAAAACACCTCAATTACTGGGAGCGCTTGAGGTTTCTAAACCTGTATTCCCTGGAACGCAGGAGGGAGAGATACATGATTATATACACCTGGAAAATCCTAGAGGGACTAGTACCGAACTTGCACACGAAAATCACTCACTACGAAAGCAAAAGACTTGGCAGACGATGCACCATCCCCCCAATGAAAAGCAGGGGTGTCACTAGCACGTTAAGAGACCATACAATAAGTGTCAGGGGCCCGAGACTGTTCAACTGCCTCCCAGCACACATAAGGGGGATTACCAACAGACCCCTGGCAGTCTTCAAGCTGGCACTGGACAAGCACCTAAAGTCAGTTCCTGATCAGCCGGGCTGCGGCTCGTACGTTGGTTTGCGTGCAGCCAGCAGCAACAGCCTGGTTGATCAGGCGCTGATCCACCAGGAGGCCTGGTCACAGACCGGGCCGCGGGGGCGTTGACCCCCGAAACTCTCTCCAGGTAAACTCCAGGTACCATGTATCATGTACCAGTTGTATCATGTACCAGTTGTATCATGTATCATGTACCAGTTGTATCATGTACCATGTATCATCTACCATGTATCATGTACCAGTTGTATCATGTACCAGTTGTATCATGTATCATGTACCAGTTGTATCATGTATCATGTACCAGTTGTATCATGTACCAGTTGTATCATGTATCATGTACCAGTTGTATCATGTACCATGTATCATGTACCAGTTGTATCATGTACCATGTATCATGTACCAGTTGTATCATGTACCATGTATCATGTACGAGTTGTATCATGTACCATGTATCATGTACCAGTTGTATCATGTACCATGTATCATGTACCATGTGTCATGTACCAGTTGTATCATGTACCATGTATCATGTACCAGTTGTATCATGTACCATGTATCATGTACCAGTTGTATCATGTACCAGTTGTATCATGTACCATGTATCATGTACCATGTATCATGTACCATGTATCATGTACCAGTTGAATCATGTACCAGTTGTATCATGTATCATGTACCAGTTGTATCATGTACCAGTTGTATCATGTATCATGTACCAGTTGTATCATGTACCATGTATCATGTACCATGTATCATGTACCATGTATCATGTACCAGTTGTATCATGTACCAGTTGTATCATGTACCATGTATCATGTACCATGTATCATGTACCATGTATCATGTACCATGTATCATGTACCAGTTGTATCATGTACCAGTTGTATCATGTACCAGTTGTATCATGTACCAGTTGTATCATGTATCATGTACCAGTTGTATCATGTACCATGTATCATGTACCATGTATCATGTACCATGTATCATGTACCAGTTGTATCATGTACCATGTATCATGTACCATGTATCTTGTACCATGTATCATGTACCAGTTGTATCATGTACCATGTATCATGTACCATGTATCATGTACCATGTATCATGTATCATGTACCAGTTGTATCATGTACCATGTATCATGTACCATGTATCATGTATCATGTACCAGTTGTATCATGTACCATGTATCATGTACCATGTATCATGTACCAGTTGTATCATGTACCAGTTGTATCATGTATCTTGTACCATGTATCATGTACCAGTTGTATCATGTACCATGTATCATGTACCATGTATCATGTATCATGTACCAGTTGTATCATGTACCATGTATCATGTACCATGTATCATGTATCAGTTGTATCATGTATCATGTACCAGTTGTATCATGTACCATGTATCATGTACCATGTATCATGTACCATGTATCATGTATCATGTACCATGTATCATGTACCATGTATCATGTACCATGTATCATGTACCATGTATCATGTATCATGTATCATGTACCAGTTGTATCATGTACCATGTATCATGTACCATGTACCATGTATCGTGTATCATGTACCAGTTGTATCATGTACCATGTATCATGTACCATGTATCATGTACCAGTTGTATCATGTACCAGTTGTATCATGTACCAGTTGTATCATGTACCATGTATCATGTATCATGTACCAGTTGTATCATGTACCATGTATCATGTACCATGTACCAGTTGTATCATGTACCATGTATCATGTACCAGTTGTATCATGTACCAGTTGTATCATGTACCAGTTGTATCATGTACCATGTATCATGTATCATGTACCAGTTGTATCATGTATCATGTACCATGTATCATGTATCATGTACCAGTTGTATCATGTATCATGTACCAGTTGTATCATGTACCATGTACCAGTTGTATCTTGTACCATGTACCAGTTGTATCATGTACCAGTTGTATCATGTACCATGTATCATGTACCATGTACCAGTTGTATCATGTACCATGTACCAGTTGTATCATGTACCATGTATCATGTATCATGTACCAGTTGTATCATGTACCATGTACCAGTTGTATCATGTACCAGTTGTATCATGTACCATGTATCATGTACCATGTACCATGTATCATGTACCAGTTGTATCATGTACCATGTATCATGTACCAGTTGTATCATGTACCATGTATCATGTATCATGTACCAGTTGTATCATGCACCATGTATCATGTACCAGTTGTATCATGTACCAGTTGTATCATGTATCATGTACCAGTTGTATCATGTACCATGTACCAGTTGTATCATGTACCATGTACCAGTTGTATCATGTACCAGTTGTATCATGTACCATGTATCATGTATCATGTACCAGTTGTATCATGTATCATGTACCAGTTGTGTCATGTACCATGTACCAGTTGTATCATGTATCATGTACCAGTTGTATCATGTACCATTTATCATGTACCATGTACCATGTATCATGTATCATATATCATGTACCAGTTGTATCATGTACCATGTATCATGTACTATGTACCATGTATCATGTATCATGTACCAGTTGTATCATGTACCATGTATCATGTACCATGTACCATGTATCATGTACCAGTTGTATCATGTACCATGTATCATGTACCATGTACCATGTATCATGTATCATGTACCAGTTGTATCATGTACCATGTATCATGTACCATGTATCATGTATCATGTACCAGCTGTATCATGTACCAGTTGTATCATGTATCATGTACCAGTTGTATCATGTACCATGCATCATGTACCATGTATCATGTACCAGTTGTATCATGTACCATGTATCATGTACCATGTATCATGTACCATGTATCTTGTATCATGTATCATGTACCAGTTGTATCATGTACCAGTTGTATCATGTACCATGTATCATGTACCATGTATCATGTATCACGTACCAGTTGTATCATGTACCATGTACCAAGTACCATGTATCATGTACCATGTATCATGTACCATGTTCCATGTACCATGTATCATGTACCATGTATCATGTACCAGTTGTATCATGTACCACGTACCATGTTCCATGTATCATGTACCATGTATCATGTACCATGTACCATGTACCATGTACCATGTACCATGTACCATGTATCATGTACCATGTACCATGTATCATGTACCATGTACCATGTATCATGTACCATGTACCATGTACCATGTATCATGTACCATGTACCATGTATCATGTACCATGTATCATGTACCATGTATCATGTACCATGTACCATGTACCATGTATCATGTACCATGTATCATGTACCATGTACCATGTACCATGTACCATGTATCATGTACCATGTATCATGTACCATGTATCATGTACCATGTACCATGTACCATGTATCATGTACCATGTACCATGTACCATGTATCATGTACCATGTACCATGTATCATGTACCATGTATCATGTACCATGTACCATGTACCATGTATCATGTACCATGTACCATGTACCATGTATCATGTATCATGTACCATGTATCATGTACCATGTATCATGTACCATGTATCATGTACCATGTATCATGTATCATGTACCATGTATCATGTACCATGTATCATGTACCATGTACCATGTATCATGTACCATGTATCATGTACCATGTACCATGTACCATGTATCATGTACCAGTTGTATCATGTACCATGTATCATGTACCATGTATCATGTACCATGTACCATGTATCATGTACCATGTATCGTGTACCATGTACCATGTATCATGTACCATGTACCATGTACCATGTATCATGTACCATGTACCATGTACCATGTATCATGTACCATGTACCGTGTACCATGTATCATGTACCATGTACCATGTACCATGTATCATGTACCATGTATCATGTACCATGTATCATGTACCATGTACCATGTATCATGTACCATGTACCATGTACCAGTTGTATCATGCACCAGTTGTATCATGTACCATGTACCATGTACCATGTATCATGTACCATGTACCAGTTGTATCATGTACCATGTACCAGTTGTATCATGTACCATGTATCATGTACCATGTACCAGTTGTATCATGTACCATGTACCAGTTGTATCATGTACCAGTTGTATCATGTATCATGTACCAGTTGTATCATGTACCATGTACCAGTTGTATCATGTACCATTGCTAGGTAAGACACATATGCAACAGATACCTAACTGTTGCATATGTGTCTTACCTAGCAATCTGTCGGTATTTCATACCATTTTAATGTTCATCATGTACCATGTACCATGTATCATGTACCAGTTGTATCATGTACCATGTACCATGTACCAGTTGTGTCATGTACCATGTATCATGTATCATGTACCAGTTGTATCATGTACCATGTACCAGTTGTATCATGTACCATGTATCATGTACCATGTACCAGTTGTATCATGTACCATGTATCATGTACCATGTACCAGTTGTATCATGTACCATGTACCAGTTGTATCATGTACCATGTACCAGTTGTATCATGTACCATGTACCAGTTGTATCATGTACCATGTACCAGTTGTATCATGTACCATGTACCAGTTGTATCATGTACCATGTACCAGTTGTATCATGTACCATGTACCAGTTGTATCATGTACCATGTACCAGTTGTATCATATATCATGTATCATGTACCAGTTGTATCATGTACCATGTATCATGTACCATGTACCAGTTGTACCATGTACCATGTACCAGTTGTATCATGTATCATGTACCATGTATCGTGTACCATGTATCATGTACCAGTTGTATCATGTACTTTCTAAAAATAAAGATTATTATTAATACTACTACTGTTATATTGTACAATAATGTGGGTGTCAGTTATCTTGTTGAGGGAGATGAAAGTTTTCATTACTGCTGTCGTCGGGGGTCGTCCCTCAGTTACTAAAAACAACAGACATAGCCCCACTCCACAAAGGGGGCAGTAAAGCAACAGCAAAGAACTACAGACCAATAGCACTAACATCCCATATCATAAAAATCTTTGAAAGGGTCCTAAGAAGCAAGATCACCACCCATCTAGAAACCCATCAGTTACACAACCCAGGGCAACATGGGTTTAGAACAGGTCATTGTCCGCATCGCTGTTGGGCCGTGCGGACGCACTGCGCAGTAGCTCCCACTATCCTGGTTTCTGCGCAGTTTTCCCTGTTCAGACATGGCGGAGTACACCGGCAGGAGGATTAACACAGTCTGCATTGAGCTGTTGAGGGGTTCTCTGAGCCCTGCTACGATGAACGTCGTTCTCCCTGCAATTATTAGGGATTTATATGGTATCCCTAACGAGGAACTGTATGGTGTGGCCCTTAATGGGGTGAAACGAGTATTTGTGAAGTTCCTGAGGACTAGCTACTACAGCAGTGTGGTGGAGCAGTACCAGGAACGCCGAATGTGCCTCAACTCGACGATGGATGTGTGCTTGCATGACGTGTCTACTTACTATACGTGGGTACGAGTGAGGAATGTACCCTTTGAGGCAACTAAGTTTGGTATAATGGAAGTTTTTAGCAAGTATGGAGTCATTCATGAAGCCAGAGGTGGGGTATGGAGGGATGGACCATATGAGGGCCTCCCGGAAGGGTCATACAACATCAAGATGACCCTCAAGACGCCTATACCTTCGTATGTCATGTTGACAGGCACCAGAAATCAGGTATATGTGTCGTATGTGGGGCAAAGGAGAACGTGTCGTCTTTGCAGCTCTTATGATCATATAGCGGCGCAATGTGCACGTAGAGTTGCCCCGGGGGTTTCAGCCCCGGTGGAGGACATCCAGCAAACGAGTGTGGTGGCGGCGGCGAAGACTGGGACTCCTCTATGGAGTGAGGAGGTGGAGAAGGAGGGTGAACAGATGGGGACGTGTGTCACACTCCCGGTGGAGGAGGGAGTTCCTACTCCAACGCCTGTGGTGGTGGAGGAAGTGGGGGAGTCGACACAGGAGGTGTCCTTGGAGTCAGTGCTCCAGGAATTCTTGGAGGAGGCCGTGGTAGGAGAGGACATGGATGGACGGACCAGTGAAACGCAGCAATTGCAAGGGCTGAGTGAGAAGTCGGAAGTAGCAGGGAATACTGGAAAGGATATACTTGTAGTGGCAGAGGTACACAGGGAGGATGTACCTGAGGAAGAGGTGGCTTTGGTAGGCAGTTCTAGGAAGAGGCCAGTGGGGTTGACTGAATTAGATGATGTTTTAACACCTGGGCAAAGACCAGGTAAGAAGGCATGGGCAGAGGTGGTCCGCAAATCCCCTACAGGGGGGGGAGTACAGGGAAAATCGGGGGAGAGACAAGGGGGGGTAGGGGGTCCTATTAAAAAGAGTAATAAGGAAAGTGTGAGCAGCTTGAAGGGAAGTGTGAGTAAGCCACAGCGACACAGAGGTAAGCCGCCTCTCCCTGACCATTCAGGTGTGTAACGATAAATGCTAATGGCCTAAAAACTGAGGTAAAAAGGGTCTGGTTGGAGTGGTTCCTCAAAAGGTACGACGTTGATGTTTGTTTCCTACAGGAGCATAACTATAAGTCAGGTAGTGAGTTGCGATTGAGAGGATATAAGTTGTTTGTAAGCATGGCAACGCTTTTAAAGGGCGGAGTGGCTGTTTTAGTAAAGGAGACCAGTCCATTGCGAGTCATGGGGTGGGAGGAGGGGGGTGGGGGGAGGGTTGTTCGGGTGGATGGGTGGTGGGGGCAGAGTAGGGTATGTTTTGTGGGAGTTTATATGCCTGCGATTGGTAATGTAAGGATAAAATCAGATTTTGTTCGTGACGTTTTGTTATATTATCTCAGGGGTTTACCTGCCATAGCGATAATTGGAGGTGATTGGAATTGTGTGATTAGGCATGTAGACGTAGTACCTAGGGGGGCTGGGTGCGTGTTGGGTGTCTTAAGGGATGCTTTGTGCGATGTCGGGGTGGTAGATGTGGTTGGCAGGGGGGGGTATCAGGTTGAGCATACCTATGTACAGGGGAGTTATGAGGCAAGGTTGGATAGGATTTATGTGAGGCAGGGGATAGGAGTGGAGAGAGTTAGAACAGTGGACGTGGGTTTATCAGATCACAGAGCAGTGTTGGCTGACCTTAGGGTGGATGGTATTCCGAGAATATATCAGAGCTATTGGAAATTAAATGTGAGGCTTTTACAGGAGGAGGATCAAGGTCGGTCTTTTCAGTCATGGTGGAAAGGCTTTTGGGAGGCTAGGGATGAGGAGGTGGATTTGCTAGATTGGTGGGAGTTGGAGGCAAAGGTGAAAATTGTAGAATTTTTTAGGAAGAGGGGCAGGGAACGGGCACGCTGGAGGTTTGGATTGCAGAATTATTTAGAGGGTCAGTTGAATGATTGTTATGCGGGGGGGGGTAGGGAGGGAGTGGAAGGAGATATGGGGGAACTTAGGAGTCGTTTAGTAGAGATGCATAATGAACGTTTTGATGCACTCAGGGTCAGGGCAGGATTGGAGGACGTACTAAAAGGTGATAAGCCAACCGGGTATGTTCTCAGAAAATTCAAGGACAGACAGTTGAGGAATACCGTGGCGCATATTGTTGTGGAGGGTGGGGAGGGTTATGTGAGGGGACAGGGCCTCACTGACACAGATTCTATCAGTAGGTATGCTGATTATTGGTTTACGGAGAAATGGAAGAGAAGGGGAGGGGTGGGTGGGTTAGAAACATTTAGAGGGATGAGGGTTTCGCAGGGTATGGGGCAGGGGGATCGGGAGTTGGAGGGAGGCATTACGGGGGAAGAGGTGGGGGAAGTGGTGAATGGGTTGAGTCAGGGGAAGGCACCGGGAATAGATGGGTTATCTAATGATTTTTACAAAGCACATTGGGAGGTACTGAGGGAATGCCTAGTGGCGGTTCTGAATTATATGTTGAAATGGGGCAGAATGGCGCAAACACAGAGAACTGGGGTCGTTGTCTTGGTGCCAAAGAAGGGAGGAGAGGAGAAGGGTTTGGGAGATTATCGTCCGTTGTCGTTAATGTGTACGGATTACAAAATTTTTGCGAAGGTATTGGGGAACAGGTTAAAGAAGGTAATTGGGAGTAGCGTACATGGGGGTCAGTATGGGATTCCGGGACGGACTATGAAGAATGGGCACAGTATGATAAGGGATTTTATAGAGAACTGTCAGGGAGGGGGCGTCCTTGGGTTGGATTGGGCTCAGGCATATGACTGTGTGAAGAGGGACTTTTTGTGGGACTGTTTGGAAAAATTGGGTTTTGGAGGGGGGGTCGTGAGGTGGGTGCGCATTCTGTATGAGGGGGCTGTCATGAGGGTGCAGGTTAATGGTAAGCTGGGGGGGGCGGTGATGATGGAACAGGGATTAAGGCAGGGTTGCCCGCTGTCACAGTTGCTCTTTGCATGCGTGCAACATCCTTTTTTTGAGGCTGTGGACGACGCATTGCGGGAGGTGGGGGGGGAAGTATGGGGGGCATAGTAGGTTATGTGGATGATACAACTGTGTTAGTTATGAGTGGGGAGGCTTTACGAAGGGTGGGAGAGGTCATTAGGAGTTTTGGGAGTGTTTCAGGAATGGTAGTTAATTTAGCAAAGTCTAGGTTATTGGAAGTAGGAACATGGGTTGGGGGGAGATTGGGGGAGGAAATGGGATGGACGGTTTGTGACAGAATTAGGGTGTGTGGGATATGGTATATGAGGCAATTGCAGGAATGTAGGAGGATTAACTCAGAAGCAGTCACGAGTAGGGTTATAGGCAAGTTAAAAGGTTTGAGGGCCAGTGAAGTGGCGTTACAGCAGAGGGCGTTGGTAATTAACTCGGTGGTGTATAGTAAGGTCTGGGGTGTAGCGGAGGTGTTCCCCTTGGGGGTGCAGGATATACAGGAAATACAGAGGAGGGTGTTGAGGTTTGTGTGGGGGTTTGGGAGGGCCTGGTTGTCCAAAGATGTGGTCATGACGGAGGTGAAAAGGGGGGGACTAGGTTTGTTGGCCTTAGGGCCTAGGGTAATGGTATTATATATTAAGCAGAGGTATCTAAGGGTGGGGGGAGGGGGGTGTTAGGGTGGATAGGGTGATGAGGGATGCTAGAAACTGGTGGAGTGGTAGGGATTTGAGAAAGTGTGAAGATGTAATAAGATTCATGTTGGCAGTGGGGCAGGTAAAAAGGTTGAAGGTAAACGCAGTGGTGGGTGTGGTGTGGGGAAGGGGTGTATTGCAGGGGGCCGCAGTATACCCCATGTATAACTGGAGGGTCATATGGAGGGAGTTCAGGAAGCTTAGGATACCAGCAAGGGTTAGGGAGTTGGTGTACCGTTTTCTAATGGGTGTGGTGGCATCTAAGTATATGTTGCATAAGATGGGGTTGGTTAGAGAGGCAACATGTTTATTCTGTGGGGAGGAGGAGACGGCATATCATGTGGTATATTTTTGTTCATCTTTGGAAGTGGTGAGAGTCTGGATGGCGGGGGTTATTAGGCTGTTGGGGGGGGGGAGTTGGTCTTTTCTTAGATCGTTGTCGATGGATGTTAGTGGGGTAGCAAGCGAAGTGGGCAGGGCTTTGATGTACGTTATGGCAGATTATTTGCATGTTTCTTGGGGTATGAGGCAGATTTCAGGGCAGTTGAGGATAAAAGCGTTAGCAGCGCGGTTTTATAGGACAAGGTGTAGGAATAGGTTAATATATGGGGGGAAATGGGAATCAAGTTTTTCGATAGGTTATCGTAATTTTACTGTAGCACAGCTTCTAAGGGACCAGGGGGGGGGGGCGCGGGTAGAGTCTCTTTTATTGTGAGGGGGGGGGTGTAAGGTTAGGCTAGCAGTGTGGAAGGTGGTGTGGGGGTGAGATAGTGAGAGCATATATTTATGAAATGGTTATGTTCCTGCAGAGATTTTTGATATCGGCGATCAGTACCTTGGATACATAGTCATACATGGATTGCCTTGCATTGCATATTTTGGTTGGGTATATTATTGCATTCACTATCGAGGAGAGGTGGCTTAAGTGGCTGTTATGGCTTTTTAGGTCAGGTAGTACTGAACACGTGCAACACTGATATTGCCAGTGAATAGCAGTAATTCTTTTTATTAACATTGAGAAGGGTTTTAAAATATAAAATAAAGCAAGGAACACTGTAGTCAAGTACGTTAGTATAGAATGATGCTTATTTTGTAGGTTTAACATGTAGCTGCAAGTACTTCCCATATTGGCCTTGTGGATTAGCTTTTCTTTAGATATAATTAGTATACAAGTAATTCCTTTATAACGGTACTTCTTTATAGAAGAAGGATTGTAATATCTTTGCACACGTTAATGTGACGAATATGACTGTCAAGGATGTTTAATTGTGTTTCAGATAGGGAGATTAGGATTTTGTGTTCAGTTATTAACAAGTTTGATCTTAAGCTAGGAGTTAGTTAGTGGTAGGGGTGTACCTGTTTGGTATTTCATGAAGGGGTTTCTTTTTATTATTCGCCCCGTCCTTGTGAGGGGAGAACCCATTTGATATGTTACAATGATAATTATAGTCTTGGTTTATATTAAACATTTACATAGGTTGTTTAAAGTTGAGGTAACATGAAGTGTATTCTTTAATTTTATGTGTAAAATCCATGTCATACAATGATGTACTGGCAGTTTGAATTTCTTTGTTGTTGTTTTATTATTATTGATATTAGATATTGTGGGTGTATATTCTTCCAATTATACAAGTGTGTGTGTATGGTAACATAATGTACATATCTGGGTTGCTATGTACTTTTATATTTTTGTTGTGGTTTATGCATAACCAAATTCTGTAATTCTCATTAAGGTTTAATGAGGTAAGGGCATACCGTGATTGTTAGGTTACTTAAGGGTTTTTTCTCAAAACGGTGCATGCATATATTTTTTGTATGCACTGGCATTATTAATTATTGTTAAAAGGGGGTTTGGTAGGTCATGTTGTTGGATGTGTAAATGGTGGTAATACACCTACGGGTAACGGTTTATTTAAGTACTGGGATTGTGTGGTAGAGGAATTTTTGTTAATATCCAGTATAGTTCTTATTATTAATCACTTATACGTCCTTGTAAATACGTGTGATATTCTTTGGATTATATAGGTAGTATTTATGAATTTATTAAATCCACCTGTATGTTCGGGTGTGGGTTGCCTTCGTGTAGAACGTGGAATTGTTGTTTCATTTTTGATGGATAACATGTCTTAGTTTATGTACCGTATGCATAGCATACATTTAAATATGTATTGTGTTTTCTAAATAAAATATAAAAAAAAAAAAAAAAGTTACACAACCCAGGGCAACATGGGTTTAGAACAGGTCGCTCCTGTCTGTCTCAACTTCTGGATCACTACGACAAGGTCCTAAATGCACTAGAAGACAAAAAGAATGCAGATGTAATATATACAGACTTTGCAAAAGCCTTCGACAAGTGTGACCATGGCGTAATAGCGCACAAAATGCGCGCTAAAGGAATAACAGGAAAAGTCGGTCGATGGATCTATAATTTCCTCACTAACAGAACACAGAGAGTAGTCGTCAACAGAGTAAAGTCCGAGGCAGCTACGGTGAAAAGCTCTGTTCCACAAGGCACAGTACTAGCTCCCATCTTGTTCCTCATCCTCATATCCGACATAGACAAGGATGTCAGCCACAGCACCGTGTCTTCCTTTGCAGATGACACCCGAATCTGCATGACAGTGTCTTCCATTGCAGACACTGCAAGGCTCCAGGCGGACATCAACCAAATCTTTCAGTGGGCTGCAGAAAACAATATGAAGTTCAACGATGAGAAATTTCAATTACTCAGATATGGTAAACATGAGGAAATTAAATCTTCATCAGAGTACAAAACAAATTCTGGCCACAAAATAGAGCGAAACACCAACGTCAAAGACCTGGGAGTGATTATGTCGGAGGATCTCACCTTCAAGGACCATAACATTGTATCAATCGCATCTGCTAGAAAAATGACAGGATGGATAATGAGAACCTTCAAAACTAGGAAGGCCAAGCCCATGATGACACTCTTCAGGTCACTTGTTCTATCTAGACTGGAATATTGCTGCACTCTAACAGCACCTTTCAAGGCAGGTGAAATTGCCGACCTAGAAAATGTACAGAGAACTTTCACGGCGCGCATAACGGAGATAAAACACCTCAATTACTGGGAGCGCTTGAGGTTTCTAAACCTGTATTCCCTGGAACGCAGGAGGGAGAGATACATGATTATATACACCTGGAAAATCCTAGAGGGACTAGTACCGAACTTGCACACGAAAATCACTCACTACGAAAGCAAAAGACTTGGCAGACGATGCACCATCCCCCCAATGAAAAGCAGGGGTGTCACTAGCACGTTAAGAGACCATACAATAAGTGTCAGGGGCCCGAGACTGTTCAACTGCCTCCCAGCACACATAAGGGGGATTACCAACAGACCCCTGGCAGTCTTCAAGCTGGCACTGGACAAGCACCTAAAGTCAGTTCCTGATCAGCCGGGCTGTGGCTCGTACGTTGGTTTGCGTGCAGCCAGCAGCAACAGCCTGGTTGATCAGGCGCTGATCCACCAGGAGGCCTGGTCACAGACCGGGCCGCGGGGGCGTTGACCCCCGAAACTCTCTCCAGGTAAACTCCAGGTCACCTGACCAGAGATTCCAATGGATTTTACGGTGACTAGCCTGAGATATACTTGGAGAGGGTTTCGGGGGTCAATGCCCCCGCGGCCCGGTCTGTGACCAGGCCTCGTGGTGGATCAAGGCCTGATCAATCAGGCTGTTACCGCTGGCCGCATGGAAACTGACGTACGAACCACAGCCCGGCTGATCAGGTACTGACTTTAGGTGCCTATCCAACGCCTTCTTAAAGATAGCTAGGGGTCTATTGGTAATCCCCCTTATGTATGCTGGGAGGCAGTTGAACAGTCTTGGGCCCCTGACACTTACTGTGTTGTCTCTTATCGTGCTAGTGGCACCCCTGCTTTTCACTGGGGGGATGTTGCATAGTATGCTAAGTCTTTTGCTTTCATAGGGAGTGATTTTCGTGTGCAAATTTGGTACTAATCCCTCAAGGATTTTCCAAGTGTATATAATCATGTACCATTCGTCGCTCAACCCTTGAGACGAGCGGACGTGTGCTGAGCTGCCCCCTACTGACAACTGGTGGAAGCCTGGTTTTCACAAAATGGCAAAGCAGGGTTGCCGTCGTGTAAACACAGTTTGCATAGAAGTGGTACATGGGGCTGTGTCTGCTCAATCTGCTCAGCTTTTACTACCTGCTATAATCTGGGACACCTATGGTATAGTGAATGAAGAGTTGTATGGTGTAGCCTTAAATGGTGCATACAGAATTTTCGTCAAGCTTCGCAACGCTAGTGTCTATGAGAAGATAATCTGACACCCAATCAAAACCTATTGGAAAGTAACTGCCTTTATTACACAGCATCACAAGCCAGCACTATCCTAAACAATGCTAAAAGTCTATCAGTACTTAACTACAACATCAGGTCCTGGCACTCACTGAATCACTAAAGACACCCTTCTCCTGCATTATTCTTACTGAGACCTGGCTTAAGCAGGACACAATAGATATCTACCCTCTACCAGGATACACAGCAATTCACAACTGCAGACCAAACCAAGTTGGGGG
The DNA here is from genome assembly GCF_038502225.1 of Cherax quadricarinatus. Taxonomy (NCBI): domain Eukaryota; kingdom Metazoa; phylum Arthropoda; class Malacostraca; order Decapoda; family Parastacidae; genus Cherax; species Cherax quadricarinatus. The sequence continues at coordinate 1,412,951 of NC_091292.1, forward strand.
TGGTATTGCAATCTATTACTCTTACCAATTATCTTGTATTAGCACCACTTGCTTTAGTGATGAATATGGGGAATACATTTTTGCTAATTTTACTGTAAAAAACCTTAAGACACCTATAACAATCGGTGCCATTTACCGGATACCTCACACAAACATCCCAAATTTCAGTGAGAAATTAAAGTCACTAATAACAAACAGACAAATGAATTAGCACCACCTTCTCTTAGCCGGAGACGTCAACATCAACCTTGGCATACCAGATGATCAGCCTGTAACTGATTTCATCAACAATATGAACACCACACTTCTCATACCAACAATAACTAAACCAACCAGGCTCACTGAGACAAGTGCAACCATAATAGACCACATATGGACCAATATACTAGCTCCCCTTAAATCAGGGATAATCACAGATAGCACTACAGACCACTACCCTACCTTCCTCCTGACAAACATTAGTAAACCACCACTTGAATACAACAAAGTCTCATTTAGACTCCATGACGAGGCCTCAATAAGGAAGTTCACAGCTGACCTAGAGACTATTGACTGGCCTACAGAATTCTCCAAGGCCAATGGTATTGATGACGACAGACATTTTTCTTAACAAATTACTTAGACTATACAACAAACATTGTCCTATAAAAACGAAACAGATCACAAACAAACGGCTTGGTTGCCCATGGCTAACCAGCACCATTCTGAAATCCATTGACAAGAAACACCAATATGAAAAGCAATATAGTTCAGTTTAATATGTTTATTATGCACCCCATACCCATCCTGTGGGCGGTAGTCAAAAGATTACAGAGGTACATAATTGGTCCAGGGACAGGACTCCAAAGTTTTGATAGCTGAGCGAGTTACAAAGGTAATGAACTAGATCTGGTCATAATCATGACCAGGTTGAGCTGGTCACACTCATGAATAATTGCAAAGGTAATGAATATAGACAGGGCTTAATACACAAAGATATTCTTAAACACTATTCATCTATAACATCTTGCACTATAACATCTTGCTCCTGGGGGATTTCAACTTAAGGCACCTAAAATGGAGGAATATAGCAAATAATATTGTTGCAGTAATAACACCAGGAGGCAGCTCTGATGAAAACTCACACTCACACGAGCTTTTAAATCTCTGCACAAAATTCAATTTAAACCAGCAAATAATAGAGCCTACTAGACTGGAGAATACACTAGACCTCATCTTCACTAACAATGATGATCTGATAAGAAATGTCACCATATCAAAAACAATATACTCAGATCACAACATAATTGAGGTTCAGACATGTATGCGTGGAGCCCCAGACCGACATAATGAGACTAGTCACGAGGGAGCATTCACCAAATTCAACTTCAATAACAAAAACATCAAGTGGGACCAAGTAAACCAAGTCCTAACCGATATAAGCTGGGAGGATATACTAAGCAACACAATAAATACTCGCGTACCTTCCACACCAGGTAAATCTGTTTGTGACTTGAAAAAGCCCACTGTGTGGGCGAAACGTTATCAATAAAGGATCACATTATACTGTATATGTATTTATATTTCTGTTGTGTCGGTATTTTATACCATTTATTTCCAATGTTCTTGTCTTATTGTGCCTCGGTCATATGTCACAGTAATGTTATGTAAACAGTGTATATCTGAAGGGATTATGGATTTAATGGAGGCTGTTAAATTATATTATAGAACCTGTTACAGGGGTCGCCTGCATGTTGTCCTTGTTGTGTTCTTGTGTAAATAGGGTTAAGATTTGCCCATTCTTCTTAATGATCCGTTTTGTTATAAGCTATATTTTCTAGTGTATCCGTGTCAGATAAGATAAGATTTCGTTGGGATTTTTAACCCCGGAGGGTTAGCCACCCAGGATAACCCAAGAAAGTCAGTGCGTCATCGAGGACTGTCTAACTTATTTCCATTGTGGTCCTTAATCTTGTCCCCCAGGATGCGACCCACACCAGTCGACTAACACCCAGGTACCTATTTGCTGCTAGGTGAACAGGACAACAGGTGTAAGGAAACGTGTCGAATGTTTCCACCCGCCGGGAATCGAACCCGGGCCCTCCGTGTGTGAAGCGGGAGCTTTAGCCACCAGGCCACCGGGTCACCTCTCTGTGTCTGTTAATATTGTGTGTTATGCTGCTATTGTACGTCCTGAGGGATTGAGATACTTAATTTATTTATATTAAATGTATATCAACCCTTGTTTAAGGGGTTTTATGTTAGTTTTGTATTGTATTTTAAATAAAAAAAACACGTCTCTCTCCCGCCTGCGTTCCAGGGACTACAGGTTCTCAGTAATTTAACTGTTTTATCGTACTTATGAATTCTGCAGTGACTAGCCTGAGGTACCATGAATTTTCTAATAACTAGCCTGAGGTACAATGAATTTTCTAATAACTAGCCTGTGAGGTATGAATTATCCAGTATGGGGGTAGCATGGATTTTCCAGTAACTAGTTTATGGGGGTAGCATGGATTTTCCAGTAACTAGTTTATGGGGTTAGTTTAATATGTTTATTATGCACCCCATACCCATCCTGTGGGTGGTAGTCAAAAGATTACAGAGGTACATAATTGGTCCAGGGACTGGACTCCAAAGTTTTGATAGCTGAGGAAGTTACAGAGGTAATGAACTCACAATTTACAAATGTAATGAACTCACAATTTACAAAGGTAATGAACTCACAATTTACAAAGGTAATGAACTCCAGGTAGGTCTAGTCACAATCATGACAAGTTACAAAGGTGAAAATATAAACACATATACAGTATAATGTGATCCTTTATTGACTACGTTTCGCCCACACAGTGGGCTTTTTCAAGTCACAAACAGATCTACCTGGGGTGGAAGGGACGCGAGTATTTATAGTCAGGTTCAGAATGCTGAGGTCAGGTGGAGAATGCTGCATCTGATGATGTACCGAGTGGGGTTATAGAGTCTAAAATCTTGGGTAGCTTGTAAATGAGATTGGATAAGTTTGTGAGCAGACCTTCTACAGTGTTCTTATGTGGGATAGCGATGAAGAAGTTTCTTGGCAAGTGGTTCAGCTATGTTATAGAAGCCACTATTCTGGTTGAAGTTGTCGGATATAGAAATAAGTGATGATTCCAGGATTCTTCGGTACTGAGTGTTGTCTTCTGTGGCGATGAGTCTTGAGTTTCTGTAGTTTATCAAGTGGTTGTGTGAATTACGGTGTTGTACGCAGGCATTCCTTGTGTCGTCAGACCTGCTTGCGTATTGGTGTTCTGAAATACGTGTTTGGAGGTCCCTTGATGTTTCGCCTACGTATAACTTGAACATTAAAATGGTATAAAATACCGACAGATTGTTAGGTAAGACACATATGCAACAGTTAGGCATCTTTATTTCGAAACGTTTCGCCTACACAGTAGGCTTCTTCAGTCGAGTACAGAAAAGTTGATAGAAGCAGAAGAGACTTGAAGACTGATTACGTGATGGACTGATTACATCGTCTTCAAGTCTCTTCTGCTTCTATCAACTTTTCTGTACTCGACTGAAGAAGCCTACTGTGTAGGCGAAACGTTTCGAAATAAAGATGCCTAACTGTTGCATATGTGTCTTACCTAACTACGTATAACTTGTTACAGTCATTACAAGGGATTATGTATACCCCTGCAGAGGGTGGAAGCTTGTCCTGTCTATCACTGGTAATGTCCTTGATGGTCGTGGTTGTGGAGGTAGATACTTGAAATGAGGTATTGGAAAAGATGTTGGAAACGTGTTTGGCAATGGAGTTGGTGGGGAGGACTATGTATCTCTTCTCGGCAGTGTCTTCTCTTCTCTGGGTGTGGAAATATAAACACACATGCAGTATAATGTGATCCTTTATTGACAACGTTTCACCCACACAGTGGGCTTTTTCAAGTCACACACAGATCTTTGTGTGACTTGAAAAAGCCCACTGTGTGGGTGAAACGTTGTCAATAAAGGATCACATTATACTGCATATGTGTTTATATTTCCACTGTGTCGGTATTTGATACCATTTATTTCCTTCTCTGGGTGTGTTGAAGATGTTCTGCTCTGCAAAGCTGACCACGAACTTCGTTTTCAAGTCTATCGAAAATCCACCAACCAAAACGACCTTCTCCACTTTTACTCTCACCACGACACCAAAACCAAATGTGGTGTAATTATAGGCTTCTTCCTGCGTGCACTCAGAATCTGCAGCAATGAGTTCCTTGAAGAAGAATGCACGATAATTGAACAAGTATTTTCTAAACTCCACTATCCTCGTCACTTTCCATGTGGGGGGTGTGACAAAGTATATGTAGGGGAAACAGCCAGAACTCTGGACATTAGAATAGCAGAACACAAAAATGCTTGCAGAAATGATGACCGCAAAAACGCATGTGTTCAACATAGAGACGATGTTGGACACCTCATGAAATTCAATGAAGCTAAACTAGTTATTAAAGAAGACGACTTAAGACGGAGAAAATGCATTGAAGCTGCACTAATTTCTGTCAGTAACACTATAAAGCAAAAATCCGGTAGTTACAGTATTTCAAAATTACTAAGCAAGAGGATATTACCCATCCTGGGAACTGGTGTTACTTGATGCCAGCAGGTCCCTCTCTAACCTCACCTCCTTAGTTCCATTACTACTACTACTACTATTACCACCTCTACCCACGCTTCACATCACCTGACTCCCACCACTATATATATGTGTGTTTTCTTAGTTTTCTCTGTATTAGGACTGAAGAAGCCACTCGTGGCGAAACGTTTCCTTTAATAAATCTTCATCAGAGACTGCAGACGACGGGCATTAAACATCTTCAACACACCCAGAGAAGACACTGCCGAGAAGAGATACATAGTCCTCCCCACCAACTCCATTGCCAAACACGTTTCCAACATCTTTTCCAATACCTCATTTCAAGTATCTACCTCCACAACCACGACCATCAAGGACATTACCAGTGATAGACAGGACAAGCTTCCACCCTCTGCAGGGGTATACATAATCCCTTGTAGAACTATATACAAAACGATGCTGTGAACACTAACTCCAAGGCTGAGGGACTGATAATCCCTTGTAATGACTGCAACAAGTTATACGTAGGCGAAACATCAAGGGACCTCCAAACACGTATTTCAGAACACCAATACGCAAGCAGGTCTGACGACACAAGGAATGCCTGTGTACAACACCGTAATTCACACAACCACTTGATAAACTTCAGAAACTCAAGACTCATCGCCACATAAGACAACACTCAATACCGAAGAATCCTGGAATCATCACTTATTTCTATATCCGACAACTTCAACCAGAATAGTGGCTTCTATAACATAGCTGAACCACTTGCCAAGAAACTTCTTCATCGCTATCCCACATAAGAACACTGTAGAAGGTCTGCTCACAAACTTATCCAATCTCATTTACAAGCTACCCAAGATTTTAGACTCTATAACCCCACTCGGTACATCATCAGATGCAGCATTCTCCACCTGACCTCAGCATTCTGAACCTGACTATAAATACTCGCGTCCCTTCCACCCCAGGTAGATCTGTTTGTGACTTGAAAAAGCCCACTGTGTGGGCGAAACGTAGTCAATAAAGGATCACATTATACTGCATATGTGTTTATATTTCCATTGTGTCGGCATTTTATACCATTTATTTCCAAGTTACAAAGGTATTTACAGATTACAGAGGTACGTAATGGGTCCAGGGACTGGGCCCCCAAAGGTTTGATAGCTGAACTAGGTACAAAGGTAATGAACTCACAAGTTACAAAGGTAATGAATTCTGTAAGAATGGTTACTTACGTTTATACATGGGTACAATCATGAACAAATTATAGAGTAATGAGCAATTCACACTTCCACACCCGGTCACAACTGTAATGAGTTATTGGTGCAAATATTGATTGGTAGGTAAGACACAAGCAACAGTTAGGCAACTTTATCCCGAAACGTTTCGCCTACACAGTAGGCTTCTTCAGTCGAATACAGAAAGTAGGCAGGAACAGTAGAGATGTGAAGACGATGTAATCAGTCCATCACCCTTGAAGTCGTAGAATTTGAGGTTGTCAGTCCCTCAGCCTGGAGAAGTTCAGTTCCATAGTCAGGAACTATCTGAAGATCAAGCGACAGTGCGGAGATTAAATATTGTCGGAAGGAGAGGTGCAGAGTAGTAGTAGTAGTAGTTAGAATGTAGCCACTGAGAGGCCATGTCCCTCTCAGATCCAACAATTCTCACTTGAAAAGGTTGTCCAAGGTGTTTTCTGTACCAAGATGCCATGTGTTGCCTACTTTCTGTATTCGACTGAAGAAGCCTACCGTGTAGGCGAAACGTTTCGGAATAAAGTTCCCTAACTGTTGCTTATGTGTCTTACCTACCAACCTGTCGGTATTGTATACCATTTTGATGTTCAAATATTGATTGTTGAGACACACACACACACACACACACACACACACACACACACACACACACACACACACACACACACACACACACACACACACACACACACCTCATGCACCAACATGTTAAGGACACTACCAGAGTGAGAGGGGAGGATGAACCAGCAAGATTGGACCTTGTGTTCACCCTGGGCTGCTCAGATATTGAGGACATCAAGTATGAGAGTCCCCTAGGAGCTAGCGACCACGTGGTTCTGTGCTTTGAATACATAGTAGAGCTGCAAGTGGAGAGAATAACAGGAGTTGAATGGGAAAAGCCTGACTATAAAAGAGGGGACTACATAGGGTTGAAGAACTTCCTGCGGGAGGTCCAGTGGGACAGAGAACTGGCAGGAAATCCAGTAAATGAAATGATGGAATATGTAACAACAAAATGCAAGGAGGCAGTGGAAAGGTTTATTCCCAAGGGCAACAGTAACAACGGGAAGACCAGAACGAGTCCCTGGTTTACCCGACGTTGTAAGGAGGCAAAAACAAAATGCAATAGAGAATGGAAAAAGTACAGAAGGCAGAGAACACACGAAAATAGGGAGATCAGTCGCAGAGCCAGGAATGAGTACGCACAGGTAAGGAGGGAGGCCCAGCGACAGTATGTAAATGACATAGCATCGAGAATCAAGACTGACCCGAAACTGTTGTATAGCCACATCCGGAGGAAGACAACAGTCAAAGACCAGGTGATCAGATTAAGGACAGAAGGTGGAGAACTCACAAGAAATGATCTGGAGGTATGTGAATAGCTGAACAGGAGATTTAAGGAAGTTTTTACAGTAGAGACAGTAAGGGCTGTGGGACGACAGCACAGAAGGGAACATCAAGAGGGAATATACCAACAAGTGTTGGATGACATACGAACAACTGAGGAGGAGGTGAAGAAGCTCTTAAGTGACCTTGACACCTCAAAGGCGATGGGACCGGACAACATCTCCCCATGGGTCCTTAGAGAAGGAGCAGAGATGCTGTGCATGCCTCTAACCACAATCTTCAACACATCCCTTGAAACTGGGCAACTACCTGAGAAATGGAAGACAGCTAATGTAGTCCCCATATTTAAGAAAGGAAACAGAAACGAGGCACTAAACTACAGACCTGTGTCTCTGACATGTATTGTGTGCAAAGTCATGGAGAAGATTATCAGGAGGAGAGTGGTCGAACACCTGGAAAGGAACAAGATTATAAATGAAAACCAGCATGGGTTCATGGAAGGCAAATCTTGTATCACAAACCTCCTGGAGTTTTATGACAAGGTAACAGAAGTAAGACACGAGAGAGAGGGGTGGGTAGATTGCGTTTTCCTAGACTGCAGGAAGGCCTTTGACACAGTTCCCCACAAGAGATTAGTGCAGAAGCTGGAGGATCAGGCGCACGTAAAAGGGAGGGCACTGCAATGGATAAGGGAATACCTGACAAGGAGGCAGCAACGAGTCATGGTACGTGAAGAGGTATCACAGTGGGCGCCTGTTACGAGCGGGGTCCCACAGGGGTCAGTTCTAGGACCAGTGCTATTTTTGATATATGTGAACGACATGATGGAAGGAATAGACTCTGAAGTGTCCCTGTTCGCAGATGACGTGAAGTTGATGAGAAGAATTAAATTGGACGAGGATGAGGCAGGACTGCAAAGAGACCTGGACAGGCTGGACATGTGGTCCAGCAACTGGCTTCTCGAATTCAATCCAGCCAAATGCAAAGTCATGAAGATTGGGGAGGGGCAAAGAAGACCGCAAACAGAGTATAGGCTAGGTGGACAAAGACTACAGACCTCACTCAGGGAGAAAGACCTTGGGGTGACCATAACACCGAGCACATCACCGGAGGCACACATCAACCAAATAACCGCTGCAGCATACGGGCGCCTGGCAAACCTGAGAATAGCGTTCCGATACCTTAATAAGGAATCGTTCAAGACACTGTACACTGTGTATGTTAGGCCCATACTGGAGTATGCAGCACCAGTCTGGAACCCACACCTGGTCAAGCACGTCAAGAAGTTAGAGAAAGTACAAAGGTTTGCAACAAGGCTAGTCCCAGAGCTCAAGGGAATGTCGTACGAGGAAAGGTTAAGGGAAATCGGACTGACGACATTGGAGGACAGAAGGGTCAGGGGAGACATGATAACGACATACAAGATACTGCGGGGAATAGACAAGGTGGACAGAGATAGGATGTTCCAGAGAAGGGACACAGGGACAAGGGGTCACAACTGGAAGCTGAAGACTCAGACGAGTCACAGGGACGTTAGGAAGTATTTCTTCAGTCATAGAGTTGTCAGCAAGTGGAATAGCCTAGCAAGTGAAGTAGTGGAGGCAGGAACCATACATAGTTTTAAGAAGAGGTATGACAAAGCTCAGGAAGCAGAGAGAGAGAGGATCCAGTAGCGATCAGTGAAGAGGCGGGGCCAGGAGCTGAGTTTCGACCCCTGCAACCACAATTAGGTGAGTACAATTAGGTGAGTACACACACACACACACACACACACACAATACATGGATTTTCCCGTAACTAGTGTAATATTTCCATTTGATAACGTCAATAAGAAGCTTAAGAAACCGGAAACCTCTCCCTCGTCCGCTCCTTATGTTTGGTTCTTGTTAGTTTGTTCGTCTATCGACGGCCTGTGAGTAGTAAATGTTACACGTCGCCATTACACTTCCATCAACAATATTTGTATCCCCAAAAATGGTACTGAAGAATGTACATAAACCGAACCGGTTTGTTCACCCTCATTGAGCCTCTAGTTACGTTTATTACAATGAATTGCAAAAGAAGTTATTTTATTTCAGCTAGATATTTACACATTAATCTTTGAAGGTGGTATACTGAAGCACCCATGCATACATGTAACCTATATTGTCTTATCGTCTGTATGTCCCGTAGCTGGGTTGGTAGCGCACTTACCTCACACACTCAGGTCCCGGGGATGATCCCCGGTACGAGTGGGAACATTAGAACGTGTTTCCTTAAGACACCTGCTGTCCTTGGGTGTTAGTCTACTGGTGTGGGTCGCATCCTGGGGACAAAATTTATTTAGTTTGCCCGAAATACTCTGCATAACAAGGGGCTTTCTATGTAGTATGTCATTGATGTCAACTATGTTCTGTATACCTTGTATATGTACTTGTAGAAATAAAGATTATTATCATAATTATTATTTTTCCCTTCATCAATATTCGAACTACAACATTCTGCGCTGTTTATCTTAGATAAGATTTATCTTATAATTGATTTATCATCTGCATTGTAAGTTATTTTTCAACATAATTGTCTTCGTTTTAAGCTTTTCTTATCCTTGGATTATCATCTCTTAAATAAATGTAATATATATATACGTCTGAGTGTATATATGTCATACCCAAGTTAGGAATGTCTCAGGACACCTGGACATCTCAAGGTTAGTTTTTACAACATGGTAATTCCAGGTCTGTTCAAGAAATAATCTGCAGTAATTTTACTGACACGACTGATTTATCACCGTAGTTGTGTTACAACAGTAAGTTATATCAGTAACTGCAACATTTATCACCGTAGTTGTGTTACAACAGTAAGTTATATCAGTAACTGCAACATTTATCACCGTAGTTGTGTGTTACAACAGTAAGTTATATCAGTAACTGCAACATTTATCACCGTAGTTGTGTGTTACAACAGTAAGTTATATCAGTAACTGCTACAGTTATAACCGTAGTTGTGTTACAACAAGTTATAATATCAGTAACTGCTACAGTTATCACCGTAGTTGTGTGTTACAACAGTAAGTTATATCAGTAACTGCTACAGTTATAACCGTAGTTGTGTTACAACAAGTTATAATATCAGTAACTGCTACAGTTATCACCGTAGTTGTGTGTTAAGTAACTGAAGTAGCAAGTTATCCACCGTAGTGTATATTAACACGGGGTAAGTTAGTTATCAAGTAACCTGCTACACTTCAATCACCGGGGTTAGTTGAAGTTACAAGCCAGGAGTTAATAATATCAATAACTGTTGCAAGTTAATCACCAGTAGTTGTATTACAACAACAGGGGAATTATTAATTATCAATGAACTAGGCAGTTATCACCGTAGTTATTGTTAACAACAACCAGTTATAATATCAAGTAACCTTATTGGAATTAGTTATCACCGGAGTTGTATTACAACAACGGGGTTATAATTATCAAGTAACCTGTAACAGTTATCAACACCGAGTTGTGTTACAACACCAAGTTAATAATACTCGTAACCTGGGGTTATTGGAAGTTATCAACCGCCAGGTTAATGTTACAACAACAGGGGAATTATTAATTATCAATGAACCTGGAGTAGTACTCACCGTAGTTGTGTTAACAACAACAAGTTAATAATATCAACAACCTGTTGAAGTTATCACCGACCAGTGTGTTACAACAACAAGTTAATAATAATCCAGTAACTGTACAGTTACACCGGGTGTTGGAAGTTACAACCAACAAGTTATAATACATCTAACATTATCACCGTAGTTGTGTTACAAGCACAAGTTAATAATATCAGTAACTTGTTGCAGTTATCCAGGAGTTAATGTTACAACAACCAAGGGTTATAATATCCAGTAATATTACATTAATCACCGTAGTTGTGTTACAAGAACCAACAGTTATAATATCAGGGGTTAACTTGGCTTAGTTAATAACCGGTAGTTGTGTTACAACAACAAGGTTATAATTATCAGTAACTGTTACAGTTATCACCGTGGGGTTGTTGTGTTACAATAACCAACAAGTTAATAATATCTGCAACCTGTTGACAGTTATCACCAGGTTGTAATTACAACAACAAGTTACCAATATCAGTAACTGCCAAGCATTTATCACCAGTTAGTTGTGTTAGCAATGAACCAGGAGTAATAATATCAACGTTACCAGTTATAAGGCCGTTAGTTAATGTTACCAAGGCAAGTTAATAATATCAATAACTGGGGTTACAGTTATAACCGTTAGTTGTGTTACCAACAGTTAATAATATCAAGTAACTTGCTAGTTAGTTAATAACCGGTAGTTGTGTTACTAACAACCAAGTTATTAATAATCAATGTAACCTGTATATCACGCAGGTTGTGTTACTGAACCAAGGTTATAATATCAGTAACACCAGGGTTAATAACCGTAAGTTGTGACCACAAGTTAATAATACTCAGTAACTGCAGGTTATAACCGTTAGTTTGTGTTACAACCAGGCAAGTTATAATATCATAACTAACTACCGGGAGTTATAACCGGTAGTTGTGTTACAGGAAGTTATAATATCATAACTGTTACCAGTTATTAACCAAGTAGTTGTGTTACAACAAGTTATAATATCAACAACCTGTAGTTGTTAATAACCAGGTAGTTGTGTTACAACAACCAAGTTATAATTATCAAGCCAAGGCTAATATAGTTATCCAGGGCCAATTATTGGTGTTAGCAACAACAAGTTATAATATCAGTAACTAATTACCAGTTATCCGTGGAGTTGTGTTAAAACAACAAGTTATAATATCAGTAACCTTATTAGTTATCACCAATGTAGTTGTGTTACAACAACAAGTTATAATATATGCTAATGACATTATCACCTAGTTACTACAACAACCAAGTTATGGAAGTTAGCAGAACAGCTAATAGTTATCACCGTGTTGTGTTACAACAACCAGATTATAATATCATCAATGTTGGAAGTTACCAATCACCGTAGTTAATGTTACAACAACCAAGGTTATAATTAATAGCAATGTTACCAGTTAATCCATATGTGTTCAACAACAAGGGGTTATAAGATAGCAATACCAGGGCTAACAGTTATCACCGTATTGTGTTACAACAACCAGGATATAATATCAGGGTAACTGGAACGAGTTAATCACCAGTAGTGTGTTACAACAACATTATAATTATTCAAGTTAACTGCCTAACATTATCACCGGGGTAGTTGGAAGTTACAAGAACCAACAGTTATAATATCAATAACCGGGGTTGTTGGAAGTTATCAACCGCCAGTTGTATTACAACAACAAGGGGAATTATTAATTATCAGTAACCGGTGTTACAGTTATCAACCGCCAGGTTGTGTTACCAACCAACAAGTTATAATATCAACAACCTGTTACAAGTTAGCAATCACCGTAGTTGTGTTACAACAACGGGGAATTATTAATTAGCAATGAACCTGTAACATTATCAACCACCAGGGTTGTGTTACAACAACAAGTTATAATATCAGTAACTGTTACAGTTATCACCGTAGTTGTGTTACAACAACAAGTTATAATATCAGTAACTGTTACAGTTATCACCGTAGTTGTGTTACAACAACAAGTTATAATATCAGTAACTGTTACAGTTAGGAATTATTGGAAGTTAGCAATGACCAGGAGTAATATACTCAACACCAGGGAATTATTGGAAGTTAGCAATGACCAGGAGTAATATACTCAACACCGGGGAATTATTGGAAGTTAGCAATGACCAGGAGTAATATACTCAACACCAGGGAATTATTGGAAGTTAGCAATGACCAGGAGTAATATACTCAACACCGGGGAATTATTGGAAGTTAGCAATGACCAGGAGTAATATACTCAACACCAGGGAATTATTGGAAGTTAGCAATGACCAGGAGTAATATACTCAACACCGGGGAATTATTGGAAGTTAGCAATGACCAGGAGTAATATACTCAACACCGGGGAATTATTGGAAGTTAGCAATGACCAGGAGTAATATACTACCGGGGAATTATTGGAAGTTAGCAATGACCAGGAGTAATATACTCAACACCAGGAGTAATATACTCAACACCAGGGAATTATTGGAAGTTAGCAATGACCAGGAGTAATATACTCAACACCGGGGAATTATTGGAAGTTAGCAATGACCAGGAGTAACATACTCAACACCGGGGAATTATTGGAAGTTAGCAATGACCAGGAGTAACATACTCAACACCGGGGAATTATTGGAAGTTAGCAATGACCAGGAGTAATATACTCAACACCGGGGAATTATTGGAAGTTAGCAATGACCAGGAGTAACATACTCAACACCGGGGAATTATTGGAAGTTAGCAATGACCAGGAGTAACATACTCAACACCGGGGAATTATTGGAAGTTACCAATGACCAGGAGTAATATACTCAACACCGGGGAATTATTGGAAGTTAGCAATGACCAGGAGTAACATACTCAACACCGGGGAATTATTGGAAGTTACCAATGACCAGGAGTAATATACTCAACACCGGGGAATTATTGGAAGTTACCAATGACCAGGAGTAATATACTCAACACCGGGGAATTATTGGAAGTTAGCAATGACCAGGAGTAACATACTCAACACCGGGGAATTATTGGAAGTTACCAATGACCAGGAGTAATATACTCAACACCGGGGAATTATTGGAAGTTAGCAATGACCAGGAGTAACATACTCAACACCGGGGAATTATTGGAAGTTAGCAATGACCAGGAGTAACATACTCAACACCGGGGAATTATTGGAAGTTAGCAATGACCAGGAGTAATATACTCAACACCGGGGAATTATTGGAAGTTACCAATGACCAGGAGTAATATACTCAACACCGGGGAATTATTGGAAGTTAGCAATGACCAGGAGTAACATACTCAACACCGGGGAATTATTGGAAGTTACCAATGACCAGGAGTAATATACTCAACACCGGGGAATTATTGGAAGTTAGCAATGACCAGGAGTAACATACTCAACACCGGGGAATTATTGGAAGTTAGCAATGACCAGGAGTAACATACTCAACACCGGGGAATTATTGGAAGTTAGCAATGACCAGGAGTAATATACTCAACACCGGGGAATTATTGGAAGTTACCAATGACCAGGAGTAATATACTCAACACCGGGGAATTATTGGAAGTTAGCAATGACCAGGTGTAATATACTCAACACCGGGGAATTATTGGAAGTTAGCAATGACCAGGAGTAATATACTCAACACCGGGGAATTATTGGAAGTTAGCAATGACCAGGTGTAATATACTCAACACCGGGGAATTATTGGAAGTTAGCAATGACCAGGAGTAACATACTCAACACCGGGGAATTATTGGAAGTTAGCAATGACCAGGAGTAATATACTCAACACCGGGGAATTATTGGAAGTTAGCAATGACCAGGAGTAATATACTCAACACCGGGGAATTATTGGAAGTTACCAATGACCAGGAGTAATATACTCAACACCAGGGAATTATTGGAAGTTAGCAATGACCAGGAGTAATATACTCAACACCGGGGAATTATTGGAAGTTAGCAATGACCAGGAGTAACATACTCAACACCGGGGAATTATTGGAAGTTAGCAATGACCAGGAGTAATATACTCAACACCGGGGAATTATTGGAAGTTAGCAATGACCAGGAGTAATATACTCAACACCGGGGAATTATTGGAAGTTAGCAATGACCAGGAGTAATATACTCAACACCGGGGAATTATTGGAAGTTAGCAATGACCAGGAGTAATATACTCAACACCGGGGAATTATTGGAAGTTAGCAATGACCAGGAGTAACATACTCAACACCGGGGAATTATTGGAAGTTAGCAATGACCAGGAGTAATATACTCAACACCGGGGAATTATTGGAAGTTAGCAATGACCAGGAGTAATATACTCAACACCGGGGAATTATTGGAAGTTAGCAATGACCAGGAGTAATATACTCAACACCGGGGAATTATTGGAAGTTAGCAATGACCAGGAGTAATATACTCAACACCGGGGAATTATTGGAAGTTAGCAATGACCAGGAGTAATATACTCAACACCGGGGAATTATTGGAAGTTAGCAATGACCAGGAGTAACATACTCAACACCGGGGAATTAGACTGATGCGACATACAGTATATAACAGGATTTTAACATTAAAACGTGATGTTTGAGACACTTGAGAATAAAAATACGTAAGTGTTGCATGTCTCAATCATTAACTTGTCGATTATCTGAACCATATACCTACAACATTATCTGAACTATATACCTACAACATTATCTGAACCATATACCTACAACATTATCTGAACTATATACCTACAACATTATCTGAACCATATACCTACAACATTATCTGAACTATATACCTACAACATTATCTGAACCATATACCTACAACATTATCTGAACCATATACCTACAACATTATCTGAACCATATACCTACAACATTATCTGAACCATATACCTACAACATTATCTGAACCATATACCTACAACATTATCTGAACTATATACCTACAACATTATCTGAACCATATACCTACAACATTATCTGAACTATATACCTACAACATTATCTGAGCCATATACCTACAACATTATCTGAACTATATACCTACAACATTATCTGAACTATATACCTACAACATTATCTGAACCATATACCTACAACATTATCTGAACTATATACCTACAACATTATCTGAGCCATATACCTACAACATTATCTGAACTATATACCTACAACATTATCTGAACCATATACCTACAACATTATCTGAACTATATACCTACAACATTATCTGAACCATATACCTACAACATTATCTGAACCATATACCTACAACATTATCTGAACTATATACCTACAACATTATCTGAACCATATACCTACAACATTATCTGAACTATATACCTACAACATTATCTGAACTATATACCTACAACATTATCTGAACCATATACCTACAACATTATCTGAACCATATACCTACAACATTATCTGAACCATATACCTACAACATTATCTGAACTATATACCTACAACATTATCTGAACCATATACCTACAACATTATCTGAACCATATACCTACAACATTATCTGAACCATATACCTACAACATTATCTGAACTATATACCTACAACATTATCTGAACCATATACCTACAACATTATCTGAACCATATACCTACAACATTATCTGAACCATATACCTACAACATTATCTGAACTATATACCTACAACATTATCTGAACCATATACCTACAACATTATCTGAACCATATACCTACAACATTATCTGAACTATATACCTACAACATTATCTGAACCATATACCTACAACATTATCTGAACCATATACCTACAACATTATCTGAACCATATACCTACAACATTATCTGAACCATATACCTACAACATTAAAATTTGCTTCATACATATTTTAAGTTAAATAAATTAGGTACCTGTCTTTCAAAATACTGTATTCCTGTTACTAATTACGTAAGGATAGTAGCTGAGTGATTATCTGGACAGTGATTACACTTACTTGGCCCTTGTTGAAGGGTGCTTCAACGACACCTATGTGTAGTTTCTTGAGTGTAAAGAGGGCTGGGGTCCAGGTGAACAGTGAACGGGCACACACAGCGGGAAACATGTTACTTGCTGACTGCTCCTTCACTAACTGGTGCCAGCCAGCTCTCCTTCCTACCCCCCTACCTCTCAAACATTACCTCACAGCCACTGAGTATACACCAATACTGCCTTCAACACTGAGTGAATTTCAATGACTACGCCATAGCTAGTGGTTCACATGCTGTGGGTTTGTGTGTGGAAGTGTTACAGCACTCGTGAAATGTATTACCAGGCACGACCTGGTTTTGTTTCCTACTGCCTACCTTATGCCTTCTGCTGTAGTCTCGTCACTACGTAAGTAGAAACTATATAGATAATATGACTTCCTCACATATTGCGATGTATATCACCATCCACCTTTTTCTAGGATGACCCCTACCCCTCCATCCTTCCATGCCGGATGTATAATTGCCATTCTCTCTGCTTTATCATCTATTAATGTCCAAACCACCTTAACTGCTTACCCATTAGCCATCTGAATGATACCTGTGGTAACAGACACTCCTCTCCACTGTCTCTAGCCTCCTCACTGCAACGTTTAAAAAAAAACATGCCTCACACCCATATAAAAATACTGATATCTATGCCTTTCCCTATTTTACTTTCATAGATAAACATTACACAGACGTCTCAACACTCGACCTACCTTTATATCCTCATTTGTTCTGTGGTTTATCTCGTCTTTGGTTTAGAAAAACACGTTAGCAAACATTAGGACATATTTCTTATAAAATGTTTAGGTCCTGGGACCTTGATCACCTCTAACATAGAGGTGACTGAGGTGTGAGTGACGCTGGTGACCTGAAGAATGCCACGTGGGGATGGGGATGAGGACGGGTAGACGATGAGATCATGTGACTCCTGTGTTGCTGGGTAGGTGGTGCTTTGCCTGGTTGAGTATCATGTATGCTAATGTATTAGAAGTTTTGTAGTTTCCAGTGTTACGTTCTGTTGTGTCGGTGACGGCGATTAGCGAGGCTTCCAGACATCGCCGGCGTCTAAGGCCTTGTTAGGTGAGAACTAGTTGTGCCTCATCCCAATTCATTAAATGCTCCGTGGAGTACCTTTGGAGGACACAGACATGCCTTAAGTCGTCTGTTACTGGTATTTCGATGCTCGTTCAGGCGAACCGAAAAATCTCTGCCTGTTTCACCTACATATTTCTTGGAGCAGTATCTGCGGGGGATGGTGTAAACCATACCCCCGGCCGGGATTGAACCCGCGGTCATAGTCTCAAAACTCCAGCCCGTCGCGTTAGCCACTAGACCAGCTAGCCACAATAAGATTCATCCAACGGCAGTGAAGGGACTTGAGCTAGAGTTCGTCACGGCCACGCTAGCTGGAGATTCATCTGTAAAAACTTGCATTTGTGGTCACAGAGGTGCCTATGCTAACTTTCCTATGGTGTAGAAATATACCTAGTTGGATGAATCTTATTGTGGCTAGCTGGTCTAGTGGCTAACGCGACGGGCTGGAGTTTTGAGACTATGACCGCGGGTTCAATCCCGGCCGGGGGTATGGTTTATTTGCAATCGTGTCATTACGATTTCTTGAGTGATGGTGTAAACATCCGCTGTGGAAGTTAGAGGTGTGGGGCTGAGTTTCATAGCGAGGTCTTTGATAGATGATGTGTTTATGGTGGTAACATTTATGTTACTCTTAGCAAGGGCCCGGCGAGTATCCGTGGCAACATCACCACATTCAAAGTTTATTCTCTATAAGGATTACAATGCTGAGTTTACAGAAATTTGGTTATTGTGTGGTTTACATGTAGTAAAATTGTGATTACAGAGTGTACCACTAGAACGCTTAGCATGGCTAGGCATTTCGGGCATACTTAGTTTTATTCTTAATTGTAAAATATTACAAATTATGAGGTAAGTTGGTCTTATGGCTAAGTGACTAAATACTAGTTTATGAGTTTAGCAATGTGAATGCTTTTGTTTTGGCACAGTATATAGTTTCAGTATTGGAGTATCACAGGATTCATTATTTTAAGACTGAGATTAATATTTCTGTTTATGGTCAAATGAGTGAGCGAGTGTAAGTGTGAACCACCAGGTGGTATTCGTGTAGTTAGTTGACGGGGTGTATCAGGGAGATAAGATGTTTTCTAATGGTAGTTTTGAAGGTGATGAATGTGTCTGCAGTTCTAGAGTTCTCAGGTAGGGTATTCCAGATTTTAGGGCCTTTGACATACATTGAATTTTTGTAAAAGTTTAGTCGGACACGGGGAATGTCGTAGAGATGTTTGTGTCTGGTGTTATGCCTGTGGGTTCTGTCACAACTATCAAGAAAGCGTTTTAGGTCAAGGTTGATATTAGAGTTTAAGGCCCTGTAGATATAGATTGCACAGTAGTAAGTGTGGATGTACTGAACTGGGAGTAAGTTTAGATCTTTGAAGAGTGGGGGGGGGGTGTGCTGCCAGGGATGGGATTTAGTGATTATTCTTACTGCAGCTTTTTGTTGGGTTATTATTGGCTTTAGGTGTGTTGCTGCAGTTGATCCCCAAGCACAAATAGCATAGGTGAGGTATGGATAAATAAGTGAGTGGTATAGTGTGAGAAGGGCATGGGAGTTCTATGTACTGGTTAGAGGGCTGTTCCATGGGAGGTTGTTGAGGTTAGTTTAGTTTAGTTGAGGATAGCTTGTGCCTTGAGTCTGCAATCCCGGACAAAGAAAGCTGGAAACTGAAGACGTGTAAAGGCTTGTGTTATGCAAGTACATTCTTCTTAAAGGAAAACAAGGTATTTATTACCAAGGTTTATGCCATCTCGTCTTTTACAGCCCCGTGTCGCCATGCCCATTCCCAGATATGTAAATGCATTCACTACCTCCATACATGGTGACTGAAATTATTTTAACCACAGTAAGTTTCAGGGGCCCAAGACTGTTCAACTGCCTCCCAGTCTACACAAGGCTGTCAAGAGGAAGCTGGGCAGACACCTAAAGGCAGTATCTGACCAGCCGGGTTGTGGTTTGCGTAGGTTTGCGTGCGGCAAGCAGTAACAGCCTGGTTGATCAGGCCCTGATCCACCACGAGACCTAGTCATGGACCGGGCCGCGGGGGCGTTAACCCCGAAACCGTCTCCAAGGTGTACAGGTTGCCACTAATTGATTACTTTATTTGTTTACACATATATCCAAGGATTTCGACAGTTAATAATAGCTTATTGACAGAGTTTTGACTCGTGACCTTCTTCATATTATTAAAAGTAGCAGTAATGTCATAAATTGTGAGGTTCTAAAAAAAATATGACTCCGAAGTACTTCCACTCACAGTATTAAAGTTTGAGAGATGCGTCCTCATGTTCTAACCTGGCGAGCCTTCACTCCAACAACACAGGTGTGTGACCAGTAACAACACGTGTGACCAATAACAACGTGACCAATAACACATGTGTGTGACCAGTAACAACACGTGTGACCAATAACAACGTGACCAATAACACACGTGTGTCACCAGTAACAACACGTGTGACCAATAACAACGTGACCAATAACACACGTGTGTGACCAGTAACAACACGTGTGACCAATAACAACGTGACCAATAACACACGTGTGTGACCAGTAACAACACGTGTGACCAATAACAACGTGACCAATAACACACGTGTGTGACCAGTAACAACACGTGTGACCAATAACAACGTGACCAATAACACACGTGTGTGACCAGTAACAACACGTGTGACCAATAACAACGTGACCAATAACACACGTGTGTGACCAGTAACAACACGTGTGACCAATAACAACGTGACCAATAACACACGTGTGTGACCAGTAACAACACGTGTGACCAATAACAACGTGACCAATAACACACGTGTGTGACCAGTAACAACACGTGTGACCAATAACAACGTGACCAATAACACACGTGTGTGACCAGTAACAACACGTGTGACCAATAACAACGTGACCAATAACACACGTGTGTCACCAGTAACAACACGTGTGACCAATAACAACGTGACCAATAACACACGTGTGTCACCAGTAACAACACGTGTGACCAATAACAACGTGACCAATAACACACGTGTGTGACCAGTAACAACACGTGTGACCAATAACAACGTGACCAATAACACACGTGTGTGACCAGTAACAACACGTGTGACCAATAACAACGTGACAAATAACACATGTGTGTGACCAGTAACAACACGTGTGACCAATAACAACGTGACCAATAACACATGTGTGTGACCAGTAACAACAGTTTAATATGTTTATTATGCACCCCATACCCATCCTGTGGGCGGTAGTCAAAAGATTACAGAGGTACATAATGGGTCCAGGGACTGGGCCTCAAAGTTTTGATAGCTGAGCAAGTTACAGAGGTAATGAATTCACAATTTACAAAGGTAATAAACTCACAATTTACAAAGGTAATGAGCTCCAGGTAGGTCTAGTCACAATCATGACAAGTTACAAAGGTATTTACAGATTACAGAGGTACACAATGGGTCCAGGGACTGGGCTCCAAAGTTTTGATGGCTGAACTAGGTACAAGGTAATGAACTCACAAGTTACAAAGGTAATGAACTCACAAGTTACAAAGGTAATGAATACTGTAAGAATGGTTACTTACGTTTATACATGGCTACAATCATGAACAAATTTTAGAGTAATGAGCAATTCACACTTCCACACCCGGTCACAACTGTAGTGAGTTATTGGTGCAAATGTTGATTGTTGAGTCACACACACACACACACACACACACATATACAAATTCATACACACACACACACACACACACACACACACACACACACACACACACACACACACACACACACACACACACACACACACACACACACACACACACAGAGCTAAGAGGTATGTCCTACGAGGAGAGGTTAAGGGAAATCAACCTGACGACACTGGAGGACAGGAGAGATAGGGGGGACATGATAACGACATACAAAATACTGAGAGGAATTGACAAGGTGGACAAAGAAAGGATGTTCCAGAGATTGGACACAGTAACAAGGGGACACAGTTGGAAACTGAAGACACAGATTAAACACAGGGATGTTAGGAAGTATTTCTTCAGCCACAGAGTAGTCAGTAAGTGGAATAGTTTGGGAAGCGATGTAGTGGAGGCAGGATCCATACATAGCTTTAAGCAGAGGTATGATAAAGCTCACGGCTCAGGGAGAGTGACCTAGTAGCGATCAGTGAAGAGGCGGGGCCAGGAGCTCGGACTCGACTACAGCAACCTCAACTAGGTGAGTACACACACACACACACACACATATACAAATTCATACACACACACACACACACACACACACATATACAAATTCATACACACACACACACACACACACATACAAATTCACACACACACACACACACACACACACACACAAACTCATACACACACACGCACACACACTCATACACACACACACACTCACACACACACACACACTCACACACACACACACACATACACATACACATACACACAAACACACACACAAACACACACACACACACACTCACACACACACATGATAACGACATATAAAATACTGCGTGGAATAGACAAGGTGGACAAAGACAGGATGTTCCAGGGAGGGGACACAGAAACAAGAGGCCACAATTGGAAGTTGAAGACACAAATGAGTCAGAGAGATAGTAGGAAGTATTTCTTCAGTCATAGAGTTGTAAGGCCGTGGAATAGCCTAGAAAATGACGTAGTGGAGGCAGGAACCATACACAGTTTTAAGACGAGGTTTGATAAAGCTCATGGAGCGGGGAGAGAGAGGGCCTAGTAGCAACCGGTGAAGAGGCGGGGCCAGGAGCTAGGACTCGACCCCTGCAACCACAAATAGGTGAGTACACACACACACACACACACACACACACACACACACACACACACACACACACACACACACACACACACACACACACACACACACACACACACACAAGTGAAGTAGTGGAGGCGGGAACCATACATAGTTTTAAGGCGAGGTATGATAGAGCTCATGGAGCAGGGAGAGAGAGGACCTAGTAGCAATCAGCGAAGAGGCGGGGCCAGGAGCTATGACTCGACCCCTGCAACCACAAATAGGTGAGTACAAATAGGTGAGTACACACACACACACAACACACACAACACACACACACACACACACACACACACACACACACACACACACACACACACACACACACAGGAGCTTGCACTCGACCCCTGCAATCTCAACTAGGTGAGTGCACACACATACACACACACACACACACACACACACACACACACACACACACACACACACACACACAAACAAACACACACACACACACACACACACACACACACACACACACAGCACCTGTTTGGAACCCGCACTTGATAAAGCACGTCAAGAAACTAGAGAAAGTACAAAGGTTTGCGACAAGGTTAGTTCCAGAGCTAAGGGGAATGTCCTATGAAGAAAGATTAAGGGAAATCGGCCTGACGACACTGGAGGACAGGAGGGTCAGGGGAGACATGATAACGACATATAAAATACTGCGTGGAATAGACAAGGTGGACAAAGACAGGATGTTCCAGGGAGGGGACACAGAAACAAGAGGCCACAATTGGAAGTTGAAGACACAAATGAGTCAGAGAGATAGTAGGAAGTATTTCTTCAGTCATAGAGTTGTAAGGCAGTGGAATAGCCTAGAAAATGACGTAGTGGAGGCAGGAACCATACACAGTTTTAAGACGAGGTTTGATAAAGCTCATGGAGCGGGGAGAGAGAGGGCCTAGTAGCAACCGGTGAAGAGGCGGGGCCAGGAGCTAGGACTCGACCCCTGCAACCACAAATAGGTGAGTACAAATAGGTGAGTACACACACACACACACACACACATGCACATATGTGGTAATGCTTTATTTACAGCTAGCAAAGTCAGGGTATTTCTCCAGAATGGTCTGTAATATACCACTGTGGATAAAATACTTAGCCATTTCTTGAACACTTCTGAGTGAGTTGTTTCTAAATTCATTAATTTTATCGCACTCCAGTACATAATGACGCAGGGGGTGACAATAATCCATCTGGCAAAGTTTACATTTCGTTTGGTCTACATCTGGTGGTGGTGATTTAACCTGCCAAAGATACTTGTAACCCAGCCGGAGCCGGGCGGTAGTGACATCCAAGAGTCTGCTTATTTTGTTGGATGCACCGTAGACATGTGGCTCCTCCTGCATGATAGAATGATGATAGATGGACTCACTGGTGTCAATCTCCCTGAGCCTTATTAAGTCCATAAAATTCAGTTGAAGTTCTTTTCGTATTATTGTTCTCAAACTACTACCTGACAAGCCAAGATTGTAATCTACTCCCTCTTTGAAAGCATACAGCTTAGCCAATTTATCAGTTCTATCATGCATCTGAAAACCAATGTGAGATGGAATCCACAGCATGTGCACTCTGACTCCACTGTCCACAATCCTACCATACCTGTGTCTGGCTTCTGACACAAGCATGCCACAATTTATGCTTAATGAGTTGAGAGCATTTATGGATGACAGAGAATCAGTTACAATTAAACTGTCAATCTTTGATACACAGATGCATTTCAGTGCAAGGAGTATGGCAAACAGTTCTGTCTGAAGGGTAGAGGCCCAATTATTGATGCGTGCTCCAATTTCTTTAAGAGAGCCATCACTCTGTACGACAACAGCAGCACTACCAGCTGCACCAGTGGATTGGTGAACAGAACCATCAGCGTAAATAATTTGCGAGAGTGTGTGCTGTGTGACTAAGTTATCATTACAGCTTAAGGCCTCATGTTTGGCTTCAAGGCGAAGTTTTGGTTGTGATTTAAGAAGTAGTTTGGGGGGAAATGGAGGGATGGTAGTTTGGAATGGGGTAATATTCCATGGAGCGGAGAAGTGCCGCTGTTGCCTTACTTGACATAGATCATGTATCTGATTCATGCGGAGGTCGGTTCCAGTTTTTTCGATCCATCTGGAGGAGTGTTCACCAGTGCTGAGGAAAGTTTGGAGGGCTTCTGTGCAGGGGTTTGAATGAGCTTGTCTGAGCATATTAACCCCAATTAGGATATTTCTTTCTAAAACACGATCTCTGATGCTTGGAATATCAAGTTCTTTTTGCATATTTAAAATTTTGGCAGTACGAGGGCATCCTAAAATGATCCTCATTGCTTCGTTCTGCAGTTTTTCCAGCCCTCCAAGCTTCCAGTCAGACACAAGAGCAAGTAGTGGCGCAGCATAATCAACCAATGATCTAATATAAGCAAGATACATCATTTTCACAATTTTAACATTAGCACCATACCTGGGGTGAAGCCCTGCCACAACTCTAAGTGCTCTTAGTCTTTCTTTGTATTGGCGACAAAGTCTTGTTACAACAGGTCCAAGTAGTGGAACCTCAAAGCCTAGATACCTGTATCTGCTTACATATTCTAGAAGAGACCCATCATGCAATTGGATCTGACGAACTGTGCCTCTCTGTCGAGGAGGACGCCTATTGAATATCTTTGTTTTATCAGTAGAGATTATCAACCCCAGGTCCTGACACGAGGCTAGTACATGATTAAGAATGTTTTGGGCATTGGAGAATCCGGTGGTGTGAATCATTATATCATCAGCAAAACTAATCACATAATGATGGGGCTGACTAGGCATAGCATTAAGTAATGCATTAATTAGAATATTGAACAGTGTGGGACTGAGCACACCTCCCTGTGGGGTTCCTAATTCAAAGTCTTTAGTTACATTTCTATGTCCCTGGAACAACACAGACGATTTTCTGTTGGACAGGTAGCCTTTAATCCAGCGGGGAAGCCATCCTCCAACATCCATTCTGGCAAGTTCACTAATGATTACATGTCGGTTGGCTACATCGAAAGCGGATTTAAGGTCAAGGAAGGTAGTGTATGAGCTGTCAGTGTGCAGAGTGAGAAAGGTGGCTATGCAATGATGCACGCTCCTTCCATGCATGAAACCATGTAACCGGGGAGACAAAAATTGTTTGATTCTGTACATGAGACGATTAAGAATCATTCTCTCAAATGTTTTACACAAGCAGCTAGTAAGAGATATTGGGCGAAATGCATTTTGTTGATTGGGCTTAGGAATTGGAATGATGAGGCTGTTGGTCCAAGATTGAGGGAGCTCCCCAGTTACATAGCTCATGTTATATAATTCAAGTAATGGATTACCTGGTACTCGACACAGCAATCTGAGTATGTTGTAAGTAATACCATCCTCACCAGGGGACGTGGAGTTGCCCTTAGTTAGTGCTGCATCAAGTTCATAATTAGTGAAAGGAATGTTGCAATCATCTGCCTTGCTGAGCATAAAGCAAACAAGTCTCTCCCTTGCATCATATTTGTCATTTAATTTTGCCTGTGTGGTACTGGGAAGATTGTCATAGCTAGATGTAGCAGCCCAAGCACTGACTAACTCATTCGCCCTATGCAAGGGATGAGGGTGCGCGATCTGCCCAGTTCTGTTACCCTTAATTCTATTGATGTCCCTCCATGCCCGGCTAAGTGGGGTGTGAGCATTAAGACCGTTGACAAATTTTTCCCAGTCTGTTTGCCGCAGCTCTGTCATACGCTCTCTGGCAGCAGCAAGGGCAGTTTGGAAGAGCCTCAGCATTCCAGGGGTACGGTGTTTTCTATAGGCTAGGCCTAGTCTGCGAGCAGTACGTTTCAGTGTACGAAGTTTAGAATCATTGTAATAAGTATGGTTTTTGAAGGAGGTATGAGTAGTTCTGAATACTGCTCACAAGGTCATTGTTAAAGGTCTCTACAGAGGAACACTCATAGGAATTATACCAGTCACATGTGCAACAAAGTCATCATGCTGATCAGTGGGAACATTAAAACGTTTCCGTTTGAATATCCCACCAGGAAGGATAGTATTACCAATATCTAGTGAGGTTAGCCTAGGGAAATGATCAGACGCTGTATCTGTTACAATGGAAGATAAGATAAGATAAGATTTCGTTCGGATTTTTAACCCCGGAGGGTTAGCCACCCAGGATAACCCAAGAAAGTCAGTGCGTCATCGAGGACTGTCTAACTTATTTCCATTGGGGTCCTTAATCTTGTCCCCCAGGATGCGACCCACAACAGTCGACTAACACCCAGGTACCTATTTGCTGCTAGGTGAACAGGACAACAGGTGTAAGGAAACGTGTCGAATGTTTCCACCCGCCGGGAATCGAACCCGGGCCCTCCGTGTGTGAAGCGGGAGCTTTAGCCACCAGGCCACCGGGCCACTCACAGCTGGCAGAAGTAATGTTGAAGCTAAGACACAGATCAAGGACACCTCCATAGATATGTGTGGGTTCAAGGTCACCTACAATTTGCACATTATCATGACTGTTTAAGAGTGACAACAGTTGATTGTCATTACGATTACCAAACTGTGAGTTTCCAATGCTTTTGTGTCTCGCATTGTAATCGCCAATAATAAGAGTAGGCTCAGAATGAGCACAAGTTGGGAGCTCCAAGTAATTAAACTTATCAGCAGGAGCATACAAGTTAAATATGTTTATTTATTTATTTATTTAAAAATTTGAGCACACATACAGAGGTACAAAAAATACAGATAAGAGCAGCATGCCAAAGCCACTTATACTATGCATAGCATTACGGGCTGGCTTAAAATTAACTTAAGATGAACTAAGCAATGATGACATCAGTGATAAAACTTTAATGTAAACAGATTACTATAAAGCACAAGTGAGTATTACAAAGACAGGTCATATGGTTGTATGCATTGTTGTACATTCAGTAGAATGGAGTATTCTGTTAGGTAGTGTATTTAAAAAATAATAAAGTTAGATTGGGTTTTAGGTTTAACATTTATGTGATATAGTTGTGAGAAACATTTAAGATATACAATTTATAAGGTTCAGTTATTCAGTATTTATTTGGTTTTGGGTGAGTAAGTGAACTTTGAGAAGAGACTTGAATTTATAAACAGGTAGTGTTTCTTTTATATTTACAGGTAATGAGTTCCAGATTTTAGGGCCTTTTATGTGCATTGAGAGCAGAGCATGTTGAGAGCAGAGTTCCCTATATAAATCCTAACACCGTGATATTGTAGCCCCTCTGTTTTCTTATGTGCAAGAAGTTGATGGGGAAGCGATTTTTTAATATATAGAACACAAGAGTTAGTAGATTTGAGGTTATATGCAACAAATGATGGTAATTTAGGGGGCTGGGATTTTTCAGGGACTCTGCACTCTTGTAGACACACAACATCAATGGGTTCGGTGGTTACTTTATGATGAAGGTCAGGAAGTCTTTTTCTAAGTGATGCAATATTCCAGCTTAATATAGAAAGTTTATACGAGTTTTGATCCATTATAGTAGTCCTGGGATCATCTTGAGTTTCTCAGCATAATGAAAAAATTGTTCATATAAATAGCAGACCTTATCAATGTCATCAGTGCTACCCTTGTCCATGAGTTTTAAAAGTGCACTTCCAGTTGTAAGGCCTCGTGGGAGTCTGTATACCCAGAGCATGACGCTGTTTGTGTGAATGTATGATAGGTGACACCACCACTCACATTCCCTCCTCCACTAACATTACACGCAACACTGTAACTGTCATCACCAGCGCCACTACCAACATTGTGTTCATTACATTTATCAACAGTATTGTATGCAACATTCTATGTGGTTAACCGCATCACACTCTGCACCACCACTTATATTACGCTCATCACTATTACTAACATTATAGACACAACTCTTGTGACCAATAACAACGTGACCAATAACACATGTGTGTGACCAATAACAACGTGACCAATAACACATGTGTGTGACCAATAACAACTCAGGTGTTGCCTGAGCTGCTCTATTATGATCTTTAATTCTACAAGTACATGATTCAACTATTACAGGCCAGACTGACACAACTGGCATACTATACAGGAAGCCTCTGGTTATGCAGAGTATTTCGAGCAACTTAGGTTAATTTTGTCCCCCAGGATGCGATCCACACCAGTCATCTAATATCCAGGTACCTACTCACTGCTAGGTGAACAGGGACAACAGGTGTAAGTAAACATGCAGAACGTTTCACTCGTGCCCTGAGCTTTTTGTGTGTGAACCGAAGCCTATCAACCAAACCACAGGCCAAGATCCACAGAAATTTGTCTATTTTAATATAATACATGCCTCGGTTCATTTCGAAGTTTAATCTTTGCTAAGGTATAAGACCCCATAGGATGCCATCCACAAGTTAATTAATATTCAGGTTATTTATTGCCTGCCAGGTGAACATGGGCAGTAGATTAGATTTTTACATTTTGCCACCGAAGTGGCTAGTCTATTGTGCACCCCATATCCATCCTGTGGAGGGTAGCGCGAGAGCATATGGATACACAAAAGGCCCAGGAACTAGGCCCCATGGGCAGTAGATGTAAGAAGATAAGATTTCGTTCGGATTTTTAACCCAGGAGGGTTAGCCACCCAGGATAACCCAAGAAAGTCAGTGCGTCATCGAGGACTGTCTAACTTATTTCCATTGTGGTCCTCAATCTTGTCCCCCAGGATGCGACCCACACCAGTCCACTAACATCCAGGTACCTATTTGCTGCTAGGTGAACATGACAACAGGTGTAAGGAAACGTGTCGAAATATTTCCACCCGCCGGGAATCGAACCCGGGCCCTCCGTGTGTGAAGCGGGAGCTTTAGCCACCAGGCCACCGGCCGTTTATTTTATTTACCTCTCTCCCTGACCAGGAACTGAGACTGGATCTTTTCTGATGTGATCGCTCTGCCCACTGAGATATAAATCACATTACGTATTTATTTCAACTTAATGGAGGTTCAGTTATTCACCACGATCCCTTAAAACGGCATTAACATTAAAAAACAGTAAAACGAAAAAAAATACAAGTGTTAGTTGTAAGCAAAGACTTATTTGTCATTTAAGTGGTAACTTTTTTAAACAGTGAAGGTGGCTTAAGCTCTCGCTTCACACGCAGAGTTCCGGGTTCGATTCCCGGCGAGGGTAGAAACATTGGGCGGGTTTCTTTACGCCTGTTGTCTATGTTCACCCATCAATAAAATGGATACCTGGGTGTTAGTCGACTGGTGTGGGTGGCATCCTGGGGGAGTTAGTATACCTTAAATAGGAGTGAGCTTAGATAAGACAACGCCTTTTAGCCAGCACAAAATTGATGTATAAAAAAAGAATATAAAAAACATTCACTCAGAAGTTTATTATAGTTTAATAGTGATAACCATGATGGATATTACACTTTGTGTACACTGTAGACAGGTATAACATTAATGTTAAGATGATAAGCCGATTATTGCACAAAGAGAAGAAAGCTGGCAGGAATAAGTTGACGGATCAACCGGCAATGTTGCTCGTGCATTAATACATCCCAAGAATGAGCATCAGTGAACCTCTTTGTTTCCTCTGTATTAAGAGTATCTATCAGGATCTGTTTCCCCGTATAATAAGCACCTCAGCATCTCTGCATCAAGTTCATGCACAAAGCTGTCTTACTGTAACTTGCTGTATCAAGATGACATGGAGCTGCCGGACTCTGGTTTATCTTGTTTTATTATTAATCTCGTGAGAAAAACAAGTGTTTAACAGTGTTGGATTAAAGTGGCAGCAACCAGGGTAGTTGCCCCACAGTGCCCAGGACCATCACCACTGGAGTTTACCTGGAGAGAGTTCCGGGGGTCAACGCCCCCGCGGCCCGGTCTGTGACCAAGCCTCCTGGTGGATCAGAGCCTGATCAACCAGGCTGTTACTGCTGGCTGCACACAATTCAACGTACGAGCCACAACCCGGCTGGTCAGGTACAGACTTTAGGTGCTTGTCCAGTGCCTGCTTGAAGACTGCCAGGGGTCTATTGGTAATCCCCCTTATATATGCTGGGAGGCAGCTGAACAGTCTTGGGCCCCTGACACTTATTGTATGGTCTCTCAACGTGCTAGTGACGCCCCTGCTTTTCATTGGGGGGATGTTGCATCGTCTGCCAAGTCTTTTGCTTTCGTTGTGAGTGATTTTCGTGTGCAAGTTCGGTACTAGTCCCTCTAGGATCTGAGAAGTAAGACAAGTGCAACAGTTGTTGATGGAAACGTTACGCCTACACAGCAGTCTTCTTCAGTCAGGTACAGATACAATACTGAGAGGAAGTGACAAGGTGGATAGGGGCAGAATGTTTCAGAGATGTGACACAGTAACAAGGGGACACAAATGGAATCTGGAAACTTAAACGAGTCAGAGATATTAGGAAGTATTTCTTCGGTCATGTACTTTACAAGAAGTGAAACAGTCTGGAGAGATGTAACGGAGGCAGGAGGCATACGTTGCTTTAAGTAGAAATACGATAAAGCTCATGGAGCTGGGAGAGTGAACCTAGTAGTGAAGAAGTGGGGTCAGGAGCTATGAGTCGACCCCTGCAACTACAAATAGGTGAATCCAGAGGCAGTTGCCTCTGTACTTGACTGAAGAAGCCTACTATGTAGGCGGAACGTTTCATTCAACAATAAAGATACCCAATTGTTGTACATGTCTGTCCCCTCAGGGAAGGTTCCTTGATGTTGGTGAGGGGCTCTTGATCTGGGAAACTTGATTTGTGTTCCAGTTCCCCAAATTGAGTCTGAATACCTCCATCCCACCATAGGTGCTGTATAATCCCTACGGGTTTAGCGCTTCCCATGATTAGTTAGTGTACATGTCTGACTCTTCAACTCATCAATATTATTTATCGTTTTCAACATAAAATCTACACGATACAAATGAGAATGAAAGTCAACATTAATGTTATATAACATTTTATTAAGATATTCTGTAATTACAGATAAGCAAAATACGTACGTTGGCTATCAATGGACACTGATCCACCTTCCGCTCTTTCTCTCTCCTCTGCTCCATTTGCGCAACTCCTTTCTTCACAGCGCACCGTTCCTTCGCTGCTTGAACGTTTTCCACTGACACCGCATGTGGACTTTTCTAACCCCTCTAGTCCGTAGGAACCCTTACCTGCGGATTTCAAGTATATCATTGCCAATCATGGCCTATTTACAGTGGAATATACGCGGCTTCAGGGGTAATCGGGGTGAGCTTCAGATGTTACTCTCCCAGTTTGCCCCTGTTGGTGTTTGCTTACAGGAACCAAAATTACACTCTGCTGTTATTTCTCCCATCTCAGGCTATAATTTATTGTATTCTTCATATCCTTTTCCTGGTGGGACCTTAAATGAAAGTGCCCTTCTTCTACGCACTGATATTCCGTACCATGGTAGTTGCGCTTGCGTGTCAGCGTGTCAGCATGCCTCGTTGTGCTCCGGGTTATCTCGTGTTTTCACGGTCGCTCTTACGTGCTAGAACTTTAATTTGTGTCATCAATCCTATACGATACATCCCTCTAGCGCCTGGAACCAATCTTGGGCGGAAAACATTATATACTGAGTCAAAAAAGGAGAACTAGTGTGCACTACCTAGCAGAGTTTACTGCCAGAGGGGAATCATAGGCATGTGTCCCGTGTGAAAAAAATAATAATAATTGAACTTTTCGTGTCAGAGGAAAGAAAGTCTCCCTGATAACATGGAGTATACATAGTGTATAGTGTATACTACAGTGGCTCCCTAGTATATTGATGATAAAGGCTAAAGTGTCATTTGAAAACAGGTGAATTTGTAAATGAAGTGATAAGCCTATAGAGGCAGGTGCCAGAAGTCGCCAGAAACTTACCACAGGTCAGCCATTTTAATAATCTTCCTGGCCTGCTAGTGTACTCACATATAATCTAGTGATACCAGTGAATAGCAGAATACAGTGTTGTAGTAGAAACTAACCAGTATTATAATGGTACTTAGTGGAGTGGAGTGACTTTCATTAGTTTCTTTTTTCTTGAAATACCAGACGTTACTACGAATTTCATATAACCTGTAGTTACCAGCGGTCGCAATATACACAACGAGAAGCAATTATTACTACAGAAAAAGCGTCCTTCCTCCAAAATTTGCACCAGTCAACTATAGTGATAATATAGCATTTATTGTGGTGGAGACGGAAAAAAAAAATAGAAAAGCTAGATACAGCGATTGATAAACAAGGGTTGAGGTCGACCGTTCGTCACTGTAGGACTGCCAGGAATCACCGATTTCTTCAACACGCAAGTTATACTTTTGTATCAGTCAAATCACATATTACTCGGGTAGATAATTTCCAGTAGATCCTTCATGGGTTAGCTCAAATCACTGACCAGTATGTTTTAAATAAGTGACCCACTGATCAGATCAAATCGACTGGTCCGAACCCTTGACTGGTCCGAACCCGGGACTGGTTTCAAACGGTTTCGTTGGACAATAAAGCAGACTGTAAACGGATGGGGTTGTAGGCGCCCTTATAAACACAAACATTAAAAATCAGGAACGTGACGGTAAGCTGTCCAATATACAAAAACAGTTAGAAACAGAAATACAAATAGCTAGAGCTTCATTTAAGGTTATTAATAGAATATTCAAGAGGTTGCTAGTAGAATTGCAGTAAATCAACCATTCAAATCATTATGAAGCTGTGTGTAGTCTGTGGTCAGTCAAACAAACGGGCTTCCACATGGATAAATTGTCATTTTTGTGGAAATTGGTGTCACGCCCCTTGTGCAGATATTCAAGAACTAGCTACAAGCAGTATTAAAACAGAGAAGTGTTTTTGGGTATGCCCAAATGAGGAAAATCTGTGGACTAAAATCACAAGGGTATTAAAAGAGGACAACATCAAAGCTGCTTTCATAGAAAACCTGGAAGCTTTCTACAACAGATGGGAACATAAAAAGTCTGGGCTGAATGGTACTGCCCTTGATACTGGCCATGTAGTCACAAACTGTAAGGCTGGAGGTGATGTCCTGGTAGTCAGTAAATGTGGGGCTGATAGTGCTGTCCTGGGAGACAGTAATGGTGAAGCTGGAGGTGCTGTCCTGGGAGACAGAAATGGTGAAGCTGGAGATACTGTCCTGGGAGACAGTAATGGTGAAGCTGGAGATACTGTCCTGGGAGACAGTAATGGGGAAGCTGGAGATTTTGTCCAGGTAGTCGGGAATTATACGCAGGAAGGAATACATATAAATGACCTCAAAGGGGACAGGAGCCATAGTAGGGAAACAAGTGTAGTCAAAGATAAGATAAAACCAATATTGCAAACTAGAAATACCGCAGGAAATAGCAAACAAGAGGACTCCAATAGCAATACTGAGGATAAATTACCAAAAACAACTGGTGGGAGCTCCATTGTTGGTGCTAGGGAGGATAGAAGTAAGACAGGGAAACATGCACCAACAGGGAATACAGTCACAGAAACCCAAGGCAAGCGGAAACCAAGCCTGTGCACATACTATGCACTTGGTATCTGCTGGCATGGGAAATCTGGAAAAACAGATGGGACATGCAACTATGACCACCCTAGAAAATGCCATGCCCATATGACAACAGGAAAATGCAAACTCCCTTCCTGTAAGCTTTTTCACCCTGAAATGTGTACCTCTTCAGTACAGGAAAGACTGTGCTATAACTTAAATTGCCAGGCATACCATCTAAAGGGGACAAAAAGATACAAAACATCCAGGCCATGGGAAAACCTGGGTAGCCACAGCCACTCAAGAGGGAGAGGTTTTTTAGTGCCAGGAAGGAAAAAAAACTGGCAGGAAATGGCAGAAATCGTACACCAAATCCAGTCATTCCTGGAGTGGAACCACAGTCGATGGCCTCCACTCCAAACCAACAGATACAGATACTAATGCCGGAAAAAAAATCCCCCCCAGTACCAACAATACCACCAGTCCGATAACATTCTTCTTTGCAAATATACAGGGTCTAAAGCCAGCAACAAACAACAAAATACCTTTCATCCGTGGACTGCTTGCAGAGGCAAAGGCAATGTTCGCGGCTTTCACTGAGACCCACATAAAGGATCACTTGGACAACGAAATATGGATCCCAGGTTACAACCTATACAGATGTGACAGAGTGAACAGGCAAAAGGTGGGGGTTGGCCTGTACATTGCAGAGTCACTTGTTTGCACAGAACTGCTTAATGCCTCAAATGATGTAGTGGAAGTTTTAGCAGTAAAGGTCGAGAACCAAAACCTAGTCATTGTGGTAGTCTACAAGCCTCCGGATGCAACATCCCAGCAATTCCAGGAACAGCTGTTAAAAATTGACCACTGTCTGGAAAATCTTCCAGCTCCTGCACCCAACATCTTGCTCCTGGGGGATTTCAACTTAAGGCACCTAAAATGGAGGAATATAGCAAATAATATTGTTGCAGTAATAACACCAGGAGGCAGCTCTGATGAAAACTCACACTCACACGAGCTTTTAAATCTCTGCACAAAATTCAATTTAAACCAGCAAATAATAGAGCCTACTAGACTGGAGAATACACTAGACCTCATCTTCACTAACAATGATGATCTGATAAGAAATGTCACCATATCAAAAACAATATACTCAGATCACAACATAATTGAGGTTCAGACATGTATGCGTGGAGCCCCAGACCGACAAAATGAGACTAGTCACGAGGGAGCATTCACCAAATTCAACTTCAATAACAAAAACATAAAGTGGGACCAAGTAAACCAAGTCCTAACCGATATAAGCTGGGAAGATACACTAAGCAACACAGACCCCAACTTATGCCTAGAACAGATTAACTCGGTGGCACTCGATGTATGCACAAGGCTTATTCCTCTAAGAAAAAGGAGGAGTAGATGTAAAATAGAAAGAGACAGGCGCTCCCTTTACAGGCGACGGAAAAGAATAACAGAGCGGCTAAAAGAGGTCAATATATCTGAAATGCGTAGGGAGACACTGGTCAGAGAAATAGCAAGCATCGAACTTAAGCTAAAAGAATCCTTTAGGAGTCAGGAATCACGGGAAGAACTAAAAGCCATAAATGAAATCGAAAGAAACCCAAAGTATTTCTTCTCCTATGCCAAATCAAAATCGAGAACAACGTCCAGTATTGGGCCCCTACTTAAACAAGATGGGTCCTACACAAACGACAGCAAGTCCCAATATGACTCAGTTTTTAGCAAGCCGCCAACCAGACTGAGAGTCGAAGATCAAAATGAATTTTTTATGAGAGAGAGACAAAATTTGATTAACACAAGCCTATCCGATGTTATCCTGACGCCAAATGACTTCGAACAGGCGATAAATGACATGCCCATGCACTCTGCCCCAGGGCCAGACTCATGGAACTCTGTGTTCATCAAGAACTGCAAGAAGCCCCTATCATGAGCCTTTTCCATCCTATGGAGAGGGAGCATGGACACGGGGGTCGTCCCTCAGTTACTTAAAACAACAGACATAGCCCCACTCCACAAAGGGGGCAGTAAAGCAACAGCAAAGAAGTACAGACCAATAGCACTAACATCCCATATCATAAAAATCTTTGAAAGGGTCCTAAGAAGCAAGATCACCACCCATCTAGAAACCCATCAGTTACACAACCCAGGGCAACATGGGTTTAGAACAGGTCGCTCCTGTCTGTCTCAACTATTGGATCACTACGACAAGGTCCTAAATGCACTAGAAGACAAAAAGAATGCAGATGTAATATATACAGTCTTTGCAAAAGCCTTCGACAAGTGTGACCATGGCGTAATAGCGCACAAAATGCGTGCTAAAGGAATAACAGGAAAAGTCGGTCGATGGATCTATAATTTCCTCACTAACAGAACACAGAGAATAGTCGTCAACAGAGTAAAGTCCGAGGCAGCTACGGTGAAAAGCTCTGTTCCACAAGGCACAGTACTAGCTCCCATCTTGTTCCTCATCCTCATATCCGACATAGACAAGGATGTCAGCCACAGCACCACCGTGTCTTCCTTTGCAGATGACACCCGAATCTGCATGACAGTGTCTTCCATTGCAGACACTGCAAGGCTCCAGGTGGACATCAACCAAATCTTTCAGTGGGCTGCGGAAAACAATATGAAGTTCAACGATGAGAAATTTCAATTACTCAGATATGGTAAACATGAGGAAATTAAATCTTCATCAGAGTACAAAACAAATTCTGGCCACAAAATAGAGCGAAACACCAACGTCAAAGACCTGGGAGTAATTATGTCGGAGGATCTCACCTTCAAGGACCATAACATTGTATCAATCGCATCTGCTAGAAAAATGACAGGATGGATAATGAGAACCTTCAAAACTAGGGAGGCCAAGCCCATGATGACACTCTTCAGGTCACTTGTTCTATCTAGGCTGGAATATTGCTGCACTCTAACAGCACTTTTCAAGGCAGGTGAAATTGCCGACCTAGAAAATGTACAGAGAACTTTCACGGCGATAAAACACCTCAATTACTGTGAGCACTTGAGGTTTCTAAACCTGTAGTCCCTGGAATGCAGGAGGGAGAGATACATGATTATATACACCTGGAAAATCCTAGAGGGACTAGTACCGAACTTGCACACGAAAATCACTCACTATGAAAGCAAAAGACTTGGCAGACGATGCACCATCCCCCCAATGAAAAGCAGGGGTGTCACTAGCACGTTAAGAGACCATACAATAAGTGTCACGGGCCCAAGACTGTTCAACTGCCTCCCAGCATACATAAGGGGGATTACCAACAGACCCCTGGCAGTCTTCAAGCAGGCACTGGACAAGCACCTAAAGTCAGTTCCTTATCAGCCGGGCTGTGGCTCGTACGTTGGTTTGCGTGCAGCCAGCAGCAACAGCCTGGTTGATCAGGGGCTGATCCACCAGGAGGCCTGGTCACAGACCGGGATTCCCGTGGAATTCAGTTAGAGGGGCGTTGACCCCCGAAACTCGATCTCCAGGTAAACTCCAGGTCATTCTTACTTCCCCTTCATATTCGCCACCTCTTCGCACCCCACGCTGGCAATTTAATCGGGCAAATTGGAACCTTTACTCACACCTAACTGTTTTTAAAGAGGTTCCTTCTTCGTCCTCCATCGATGAGCTTTTACACCTCTTCTCGTCCTCCGTTTTCACCGCAGCTTCTCATTCTATACCCCAAACTTTGGG
This sequence comes from Cherax quadricarinatus, assembly GCF_038502225.1. Lineage (NCBI taxonomy): Eukaryota > Metazoa > Arthropoda > Malacostraca > Decapoda > Parastacidae > Cherax > Cherax quadricarinatus. The sequence goes on from NC_091292.1 coordinate 1,450,878, forward strand.
CAGGCATTCTCAGAAATGCGTGCCTTGGTGGTCTCCTGCTTGTGCTCGTGCAGTACGTTTGAAACGCACTGCATGGGGCAGGTACCGGTACAATAGAACCACAGAGAGACTCCTTGATTTTAAACAGAAGCGTGCGATTGCTCACCGTGTCATCCGTGACGCTAAACGCACTTGCTGGCGAGATTATGTCTCCACCATCACCTCTGCTTCCTCTATGAGTGCAGTCTGGAAAAAAGTACGAAAACTGAGTGGTAAATATTCTCCTGACCCGGCTCCTGTTCTGCGGGTTGCCGGTGTTAATATAGCAAACCCCCTAGATGTTGCCAATGAAATTGGCAATCATCTGGTCCGTATTTCTCAGGGACTCCATCTATGCCCCTCATTTCTTTCCTGAAAGTCTGCCAGAGAGTTAGCACCCTTGGACTTTTCTTCTCTCAGAGAAAAACAGTATAATGTGCCTTTTACACTTCAAGAACTGGAGGCAACACTCTCAGCTTGTCAATCATCGGCAGCTGGGCCCGACGACATTCATATTCGTATGCTACAACATTTACATCAGTCAGCCCTTGCAGTCCTATTACGCCTTATTTGGTCACGAGGAGTTCTTCCACACCTGTGGAAATCCGCCATTGTTCTCCCTTTCCGCAAACCAGGCACTACGGGACATGAAACCTCCCACTATCGTCCCATTGCTCTTACCAGTGCAGTTTGCAAAGTAATGGAACGCCTAGTAAATAGACGTTTAGTGTGGTATTTAGAGACACACAACAGTCTCTCCACTCGTCAATATGGCTTTCGTAAGGGACGTTCTACCATAGACCCCTTACTATGCTTGGATACGTATGTTCGTAATGCCTTTGTGAATAGCCACTCAGTTATTGCCATATTTTTTGACCTTGAGAAGGCATATGACACAACTTGGAGGTATAATATTTTAGCCCAAGCCCACTCCTTAGGCCTTCGAGGCAATCTACCATCCTTCCTTAAGAACTTTTTAACTGACAGGCATTTCTGTGTTCGGGTTAATAATGTGCTCTCCCCGGACTTTATCCAAGCTGAAGGTGTCCCCCAGGGATGTGTTCTGAGCACAACACTTTTTCTCCTTGCTATTAATGATTTGGCCTCTAGTCTTCCATCAAATATTTGGTCATCACTCTATGTTGATGACTTTGCTATTGCCTGTGCAGGCGCTGACTGTCACCTCATTACAGTTTTTCTCCAACATGCAGTCGACCGTGTTTCCAATTGGGCCACCACACGTGGGTTTAAATTTTCCAGCACTAAAACCCACCAAATTACTTTCACTAGACGCTCTGTCATCTCCGATCATCCTTTGTACCTCTATGGCTCCCGTATCCCTGAACGTGATACAGTCAAGTTTCTGGGCCTCCTCTTTGATCGTAGGTTATCCTGGAAACCTCACATTACCTCTCTGAAGGCAACTTGTCACAGCCGGCTGAACCTTCTTAAAACCCTTGCTCATCTTTCATGGGGAGCTGATCGTCGAACCCTCCTTCGCCTACATTCCACCCTTATTTTATCGAAACTTGATTATGGTGACCAGATCTATTCAGCGGCATCTCCTGCTACTCTCTCTAGCCTTAACCCCATTCATCACCAAGGATTACGTTTATGCCTTGGTGCTTTTCGCTCTTCCCCTGTCGAGAGCCTCTATGAAGAAGCGAACGTTCCATCCTTATCCGATCGCCGTGATGCCCATTGCCTGCACTACTATGTACGCTCTCATGATCTCCGCAATCCTTCCATTTATAGAATGGTCACTGATATTAGTAGACATTCTTTATTTGTTCGCCGCCCCTGTTTACTCCGTCCCTTCTCTCTTCGCCTTCATTTGCTCTTGTCTTCTCTTCAATTACCACCTTTCTATGTACATGTAGCATCTCACTTTTCCCTACCCCCCTGGGAAGTTCCAGCTGTTCGAGTCTGTTCTTTCTACCTCCCTTGCTCGAAAGCCCAACTGTCTACGGTCGCTTCCCGCTCTCTTTTTCTTGACCACTTTCACTCTCATTCTCATGCCATTGCTGTGTACACAGATGGCTCTAAGTCTTCTGATGTCGTAGGATTCGCAGCAGTGTTTCCGGACAGCGTCGTACAAGGGCATTTACTATCTTCGGCTAGTATTTTTACTGCTGAATTATATGCCATCCTTACAGCACTTATCCGTATTGCATCTATGCCTGTGTCATCATTTGTGGTTGTCTCAGACTCCCTTAGTGCTTTACAGGCTATACAAAAATTTGATACATCTCACCCCTTAGTCCTCCGTATCCAACTTTGGCTACGCCGCATCTTTACCAAGCATAAAGATATTGTTTTTTATTGGGTCCCTGGTCATGTTGACGTACAGGGCAATGAACAGGCAGACACTGCTGCGCGGTCAGCAGTACATGACCTACCAGTTTCTTATAGAGGTATTCCATTTATGGACTATTTTGCTGCAATATCTTCCCACCTTCACACCCGTTGGCAACAACGTTGGTCTACTATGCTCGGCAACAAACTTCAATCTATTAAACCGAGTATAGGTTACTGGCCGTCTTCTTATCACCAGTGTCGAGGTTGGGAGACTACTCTCTCCCGTCTTCGCATTGGCCATACTCGTCTTACTCATGGATATCTCATGGAGAGGCGTCTTGCTCCTCTCTGTGAGAATTGCCAAGCTCCATTATCAGTCAGCCACATTCTTTTGGACTGCCCACTTTATCAACGAGCACGCAGAATTTACCTCTGTCGTCGTCTTCGCTCCACTGCTCTTTCTTTACCTTCCCTTCTCGCTGATGGACCCACCTTTCATCCAGACTCTCTCATTGACTTTTTGACAACAACTGACTTACTTCACAAATTCTGATACCTTCAGCCCTCTCTACTTCAATCTCTTGCTACCCTCTACCCCCGTACTATCCCCTGCCCCGCTGTTTTCTGTAACCTGCTGAACATCCCTCCTTCCTTCTGCCATCCAATACCCTCGCTTCCTTCCCTACCCTGCAGCGCTGTATAGCCCTTGTGGCTTAGCGCTTCTTTTTGATTATAATAATAATATAAGAACAGGGGAGCACTGCAGTAGGCCTACTGGCCCATGTTAGACAGGTCTTACTCAAACCCAACAACTTTAGTCTATTCATAAAATGGTGGTGGCGCTGAAGTACTGAAGAGGACCTGAGAGTAGCTTAGGGGTGTAGTGCGCTTATATTACTACATGTATTGGGAACTATATGGCGTATAAAGACCAATGCCTTTTATATCCATTCTATAGTACGGTGACCAAAACTGTGCAGATTATGCTGCACAGTTTTGGTCACCGTATTACTGAATGGATATAAATGCTCTGGAAAACGTACAAAGGAGGATGACAAAGTTGATCCCATGTATCAGAAATCTTCCCTATGAGGATAGACTGAGGGCCCTGAATCTGCACTCTCTAGAAAGGCGTAGAATTAGAGGGAATATGATTGAGGTGTATAAATGGTAAACAGGAATTAATGAAGGGGATGTAAATAGCGTGCTAAAAATATCTAACTTAGGCAGGACTCGCAGCAATGGCTTTAAATTGGAAAAATTCAGATTCAGGAAGGATACAGGAAAGCACTGGTTTGGTAATAGAGTTGTGGATGAGTGGAACAAATTCCCGAGTACCGTCATAGACGCTAAGACGTTGTGTAGTTTTAAAAATATGTTGGATAAATACATGAGTGGGTGTGGGTGGGTGTGAGTTGGACCTGACTAGCCTGTGCTACTAGGCCGGATGCACTGCTCCTCCCTTAAGTGACGTGTCTGACCTCAGTAGGTCAAAACATTGGCTTAAGGCGGTAGGAGAATTGGAGCTGCTTCGCATAGGTCAGCAGGCCTGTTGCAGTATTCCTTCTTTCTTATGTTCTTAAGTCTAAAATCCCCTTTTTTCCATAAAAGACGAAGCATTCCCTGCTTCTGTCAAACTCAGAACCACTGTCTTACGAACACCTATACCACGGACATCTTCCATAGTCGTACTGGAGGTCAGCCTTGACTCCAAGCTGCGTATGGAACCACATCACTTTTACCACAGTTGTGGCGAGGATTGCACTCTCGGCTCTATAAACTAAGAGGTGCACGTCCTGCCACAAAACACCTATACACTGCTCTTATCAGACCCCTCATCACTTACACTCCACTTGCTTTAACACTGCTAAGACTTTACTGACTACAACTGCAACGTATCCAGAATTAGAACCGGGCATTGCGCTGGGTGGCAGGACCATGCCAGGTGCGAGTCACTCCACCTCAGGACTGGCATACCAGCTCTGAATGTGTTCCGGAAGACACTTGAGTGACAGACTTGAGACACCATGACTATTGGACTTCCTTCCCTGACGACACTATCAGACGCCCTCACAATCATGAAAACCTTCAGAGATCTTTACAATCCTGCCTTCACCACTTTACACTTACTTAGCCTTCCCTAAGCTACTTTTCTTGCTCTTTTTATGCACTTTTCTTGTACTTTACTCTTTGTATTGCCTGTCTGTCAAAAGCAACTACCATCCTTTGGGTTTAAATTCATAAATCTCTCCATCTTCTTTTTAAATACCGTAGCCATGGAGGGGCGAGGGCCTGGGTTCGATTCCCAGCCAGAGTAGAAATATTGGACGTGTTTCTTTCCACCTGTTGTCTATGTTCCCCATCAGTAAAATGGGTACCTGGGTGTTAGTCGACTGGTGTGGGTCGCATCCTGGGACACTGACCTAATTTGCCCGAAATGCGGAGCATAACAAGGGACTTTCTATATAGTAGTATGTCATTGTTGTCAGCTAGAACTGTATACCTTGTACATGTACTTGTAGTAAAATAAAGATATTATTATTATTATTATTATTATTATTATTATTATTATTATTATTATTATTATTATTATTATTATTATTATTGAAGAGTCTTGCCTAGAGTCGTCTGGGGCCACCACACAGTCCTGACCTTATGTCGATCTTGTCCAGTGTTGCGAGAGAGACGAGGAGCAGCAAAAGCACAAGACTTACACGATGCTTTACAATGTCCATGCTGTTGGGTTTAACCCCGACTTTTTCTTTTTTTCTTTCACTATAGTCCTTTCCTCTCCCCCATCTATTTAACTATCTCCACTTCCCCCTCACCCTTAGTGGGTCCTTACCTGTAAGTTTACTTTATCTTATTACACGTATTCACAGAAAGCGGGAAAGAGAGAGGTGGCGTAGATCAACACTTTATTCTATTGCTTAGGGAAGTTGATATGTGGGAATTCTTTGAAAGGTGAGTCATGATGATGGTGTATAGAGGGAAATATATCTTTCAACACCCTCGTTAGTTGTATCTGTGGCCGTAATGTTGGTGTCTGGAGCAACGTGATGGGTAGAACCACTGCCAGTAGATATCAGAGTAAATGATGAATAAAATCTGTCAGGGCTGCTGGAAGTATGAGAGATTCCTTGAGCACCACACCGAGAACTAGGAGGGTACATGGTCAGAGGAAGGAAGTATGGCTCAGATGCACCTGCCATCATCCACTTCCTTCTACCAAACACACGCTCTAGCCTTTTCTGAAAAAAAAAAAATATAAAACATTGTATTGCGCCAGGTTATCATTCTCAATAAAAGTTTTGGCTAAATTAATTCTTTTTCAAGACACTTCGATTCGATGAAACTTGTTAATAATAATAATAATTAATTAAACCATTTATCACAATAATTATCTTATTTCTATAAGTACATGTACAAGGTATACAGGCCTACCTGGAGTTTACCTGGAGAGAGTTCCGGGGGTCAACGCCCCCGCGGCCCGGTCTGTGACCAGGCCTCCTGGTGGATCAGAGCCTGATCAGCCAGGCTGTTACTGCTGGCTGCACGCAATCCAACGTACGAGCCACAGCCCGGCTGGTCAGGTACCGACTTCAGGTGCTTGTCCAGTGCCAGCTTGAAGACAGCCAGGGGTCTGTTGGTAATCCCCCTTATGTGTGCTGGGAGGCAGTTGAACAGTCTCGGGCCCCTGACACTTATTGTATGGTCTCTTAACGTGCTAGTGACACCCCTGCTTTTCATTGGGGGGATGTTGCATCGTCTGCCAAGTCTTTTGCTTTCGTAGTGAGTGATTTTCGTGTGCAAGTTCGGTACTAGTCCCTCTAGGATTTTCCAGGTGTATATAATCATGTATCTCTCCCGCCTGCGTTCCAGGGAATACAGGTTCAGGAACTTCAAGCGCTCCCATACTACATAGAAAACCCCTTGTTATTCAGAGTATTTCGAGCAAATTAGGTAAGTTTTGTCCGAAGATGCGACCCACACCAGTCGACTAACGCCCAGGTATGTAATTATACTGCTGGATGAACAGTGACAGGAAGTGTCGTAATGATGGTGAAGGCGAATTCGTACGTTTTAGAAGTAAGGGAGCTTTGAAAAAAGAAAGAGGATTTCAAAGGAGGCTTGCTGCAAGAAACAACGAGAGCAACAACAACCATCGCAAAACGGTTAGGCTTGATTTCCCTGCTAACACTGAGTTTGAGGTCAAGTTTAGATGGTTTTACGAAGCTTCACTAGACAACCCAGAGGAAAACCTTCGGATTCACCTGCGTCATGACGAGGATAAATACGTTTTTGTTACTAACGACCCAACATTCATAGAAAAACTTCTTACTCATAAATATGCTAACATCCAACTCCAAGCTGCCCCACCAAGATCACCTAAAGTGCTTATTGTTATCCACAATGTCAATAAGTACATGGATCCTAAATTCCTGTTGTCAGATCAAGTTGCAAACCCTCGTCGACTCCCAAATGATCTGATATTGGCTGAGTGGATTGGCCAAGGGACTCCACCATCATATATCTACTCTCGTGCAGCGCTTAACAGGAGTTACAAAATAGCTTTGTACAAACCACCTCACCGTAGATGCTACAAGTGTCAGCGCTGGTGTCACATTGCTTGGAAATGCCCATCTAAGTCACACTGGTGTGCAGTGTGTGCCAAGGTCCATCCTTCTCACCAGTGCTATGATATGATCAAGAAACACCAGACCGTTGCATTACAATGTATCAATTGTGATACTCCAGGAGTCACAGCTGCTCATGCTGACTGCAGAGCGAAAGCTGCTCACATCGCCAGCCGCAGGGCTCCCGCCTCACCTATCACCCCCCATGATGAGGCAGTAGGCCTACCAGATACTTCATGTCTGAATACTGACCCATGCCTGATTTCAGACAATATGGTTGAGCGAGTCACTCTGGGAGTACATCAACAGAGCACGATCACGTCTGCTATCAACACTAGTAATGCTGTTGGTGTTGACACCATCTGTCTGGCTGAGTCAGCTGTCAGTCAGCCACCTGACTCAGCTGATCGGGACTTCATACTTCCTGATGAAGCTAGTCTTGCTGGGGTGGTACACAACATGCAGCTGCGCATGACAGTACTGGAGAAGCAACAATGGTGTTTGAAACAACAACTTGAGCACCACGAGGAAAAACTTACAGAGGTTGCAAATGAGTACATCAACCCACAGATAGTCAGCCATTATGAAAATGAGTATGGTGATGATGAACAAACTGATGAATATAGTGGTGTTAATAATTACAAAAATGATGAATCTGATAGTGGTGTTTACAATCACAGTGAAGATGATAAGGGCAGTGAAGACCATCATGATAGTCAACCTGATGAGTGTAATGTATTGATAGATACTGAGTGTGGAGATGACCCGGTTGTTGATAATGGTGTATGTATCACTGGTCATAATGATGAGGGAAGTGATACATGTGATGATAGTGATGAGTGTAATAAAAGCGGAGAGGTGAGTGCGAGGGATAGTGTCACCTTCCATACATTCACAGACAAAGAGCGCAGTGACCTCTGTTTACAAAGACTCCCAGCTTGTCGTTGGACTCTTCTTCTAGTGTAAACTGGATCGCCGGTTCAACTGCGTTGAGCCTACCCTGAAGATCCCGTACATCAAAACGTTTTGGAGTTATTACGAGGACATCGTCCACGTAACGTAACCAAGTGACGCTTGAAGGGATGATGTTGGCGAAGTGTTCGGACTCTAGGTGTTCCATGTATAAGTTGGCTAGGACGGCACTTATGGGGGACCCCATTCCCATGCCGTAGGTTTGTTTGTAGAGCTTGTTATTGAAAGAAAAATAGAGAAGGGAAGAAACTTCTGTACTTGTTACCAAGCAACCCTAAACCAGCACATATGTATGGTTTACCCAAGACCCATAAACACAATATTCCTCTCAGACCAATCACGTCAGGAATAGGCAGTGCTCCACACAAACTAGCCGGAGTTCTTGCCAAACATCTTTCCTGCCTTCTTGGGACCATCAGCCCCGCTCATCTTAAACACTCAGGCGACCTTCTCAACCGCATCCGTAACCTCTCCATCCGTAACAAGAAACTAAGCAGTTTGGATGTGACTTCCCTCTTCACAAAAGTACCTACCAAAAAAGCCATCGAGGTTCTCCGACGTAAAGTCAATCAGGACCTTAATCTTCCTCTACCTCCCGGAGATTTCGTTGACTTGATTGAACTCTGTGTTAATTTCAACTGTTTTTCTTTCAATAACAAGCTCTACAAACAAACCTACGGCATGGGAATGGGCAACATCATCCCTTCAAGCGTCACTTGGTTACGTTACGTGGACCATGTCCTCGTAATAACTCCAAAACGTTTTGATGTACGGGATCTTCAGGCAAGGCTCAACGCAGTTGAACCAGCGATCCAGTTTACACTAGAAGAAGAGTCCAACGACAAGCTACCTTTCCTCGATGTCCTCATTCACAAAGTAGACAACAACCTAAGATTTCAAGTTTATCGGAAACCCACCAATAAAAATGATCTCACACACTTCTATTCCAGTCAAGATACAAAGACCAAAAGAGGCATCATCATCGGGTCTTTCCTAAGAGCATACCGAATTTGCAGTCCTGAGTTTCTTGACGAGGAATGTACATATATTCACCAAACATTCACTGAGTTACATTTTCCTTCTTTTTTCATCAAAGACTGCAAGAAAAGAGCTCTTCAGATCATTAATTCTCCACGCATCAACACAACTCCCAACAAAGTTATAATTCTTCCCAACAGCCAGGTTGCACTGAACGTCTCAAAAGTACTTTCACAAGCTAACACCAGAGTCGCCATCGCTTCTAGCACTTCAGTAAAGGATCTAACCAGGACACAATCCAAGCACCATGAACCAGTCAATGCAGGAGTTTACACTATACCCTGTGGAGGCTGTGACAAGATTTACGTAGGTGAAACAGCAAGAAACCTCGACACCCGCCTCAATGAACACATTTACGCATGTAGGAACGATAACTTGAACAACGCCTGTGTACAACACCGAAATTCCACCAATCATCTCATGAAATTCAGAGACGCACAATTAGTGATCAAAGAAACTAATTTCCGCGGACACAAGTGCCTCGAATCAGCACTGATCGCTGTTTCGAATACAATTAAACAAAACAACGGCAGCTTCACCATCTCCGAAGTCTTAGCAAGAATCCTCCTGAAAACAGTAAACCCTGCCATCACATAGTCTCTCCTGTTATACTACACAAAGCACACATTGCAGATGACACCCGAATCTGCATGACAGTGTCTTCCATTGCAGACACTGCAAAGCTCCAGGCAGACATCAACCAAATCTTTCAGTGGGCTGCAGAAAACAATATGAAGTTCAACGATGAGAAATTTCAATTACTCAGATATGGTAAACATGAGGAAATTAAATCGTCATCAGAGTACAAAACAAATTCTGGCCACAAAATAGAGCGAAACACCAACGTCAAAGACCTGGGAGTGATCATGTCGGAGGATCTCACCTTCAAGGACCATAACATTGTATCAATCGCATCTGCTAGAAAAATGACAGGATGGATAATGAGAACCTTCAAAACTAGGGAGGCCAAGCCCATGATGACACTCTTCAGGTCACTTGTTCTATCTAGGCTGGAATATTGCTGCACACTAACAGCACCTTTCAAGGCAGGTGAAATTGCCGACCTAGAAAATGTACAGAGAACTTTCACGGCGCGCATAACGGAGATAAAACACCTCAATTATTGGGAGCGCTTGAGGTTCCTAAACCTGTATTCCCTGGAACGCAGGAGGGAGAGATACATGATTATATACACCTGGAAAATCCTAGAGGGACTAGTACCGAACTTGCACACGAAAATCACTCATTACGAAAGCAAAAGACTTGGCAGACGATGCACCATCCCCCCAATGAAAAGCAGGGGTGTCACTAGCACGTTAAGAGACCATACAATAAGTGTCAGGGGCCCGAGACTGTTCAACTGCCTCCCAGCACACATAAGGGGGATTACCAACAGACCCCTGGCAGTCTTCAAGCTGGCACTGGACAAGCACCTAAAGTCAGTTCCGGATCAGCCGGGCTGTAGCTCGTATGTTGGTTTGCGTGCAGCCAGCAGCAACAGCCTGGTTGATCAGGCTCTGATCCACCAGGAGGCCTGGTCTCAGACCGGGCCGCGGGGGCGTTGACCCCCGGAACTCTCTCCAGGTAAACTCCAGGTAAGCCTAAGCCTGGCCACTACAATATCAGTCATTACTTGTAACCAAGCCTAAGTCTGGCCACTACAACATCAGTCAGTACTTGTAACCAAACCTAAGTCTGGCCACTACAACATCAGTCATTACTTGTAACCAAGCCTAAGTCTGGCCACTACAACATCAGTCAGTACTTGTAACCAAACCTAAGTCTGGCCACTACAACATCAGTCATTACTTGTAACCAAACCTAAGTCTGGCCACTACAACATCAGTCAGTACTTGTAACCAAGCCAGACACTGCAAGGCTCCAGGCGGACATCAACCAAATCTTTCAGTGGGCTGCAGAAAATAATATGAAGTTCAACGATGAGAAATTTCAATTACTCAGATATGGTAAACACGAGGAAATTAAATCTTCATCAGAGTACAAAACAAATTCTGGCCACAAAATAGAGCGAAACACCAACGTCAAAGACCTGGGAGTGATCATGTCGGAGGATCTCACCTTCAAGGACCATAACATTGTATCGATCGCATCTGCTAGAAAAATGACAGGATGGATAATGAGAACCTTCAAAACGAGGGATGCCAAGCCCATGATGACACTCTTCAGGTCACTTGTTCTATCTAGGCTGGAATATTGCTGCACACTAACAGCACCTTTCAAGGCAGGTGAAATTGCTGACCTAGAAAATGTACAGAGAACCTTCACGGCGCGCATAACAGAGATAAAACACCTCAATTACTGGGAGCGCTTGAGGTTCCTGAACCTGTATTCCCTGGAACGCAGGCGGGAGAGATACATGATTATATACACCTGGAAAATCCTAGAGGGACTAGTACCGAACTTGCACACGAACATCACTCACTACGAAAGCAAAAGACTTTGCAGACGATGCAACATCCCCCCAATGAAAAGCAGGGGTGTCACTAGCACGTTAAGAGACCATACAGTAAGTGTCAGGGGCCTGAGACTGTTCAGCTGCCTCCCAGCATACATAAAGGGGATTACCAACAGACCCCTGGCAGTCTTCAAGCTGGCACTGGACAAACACCTAAAGTCGGTTCCTGATCAGCCGGGCTGTGGCTCGTACGTTGGTTTGCGTGCAGCCAGCAGTAACAGCCTGGTTGATCAGGCTCTGATCCACCAGGAGGCCTGGTCACAGACCGGGCCGCGGGGGCGTTGACCCCCGGAACTCTCTCCAGGTAAACTCCAGGTAAACAGAGAGTGTACACTGAAACAACCTGCCTCTTTCCAGTCTATATTTGTCCAACCTATTTTTATGTTACCCAAGTAATAGCTTTTATATCCTTTTACTCTTGTACGAATTAATTGCTCTATCATATTGTATTACTTTTGTCACTACTACTACTACTACTACTACTACTACCACTATTGAAAATCGAAATGTTACCTCACAAGTATTGCACCTCACTCTGAGCCTTTATATGCCCTCTGTGTCCATGTATTGTTTGTAATGGCTTCATAAAGCTCCTGGAGAGCGAAACGTTGCCACAATAAATGTCACATTGTGAGAGTAAGACACATGTGCAACATCTGGGTATCTTTATTGTAGACGTTTCGCCATCCAGTGGCTTTATCAACACAAATTCTAGGACATAACTTGAAGACAGTAGAACTATGTACAGAAGATGAGGTAATCAGTCCCTCAACCTAGGAGTAGGTGTGAACAGCACCATAGTCGTGGAGATTCTGAAGCAGAAGAAAGAATCCTGGCGCTTATATAGTAACGTCAGGTGAAGCAGACGAGGGCAAATTCACTGGTAGGCGGGATTCCCCAGTGGAAGTAGGTCCTTCCCAAAGAGATGGGTTAGTTGTAGTAGCAGTTGTACATAACCTTCGCGACTACGACAACTGCTACTACAACTAACCCATCTCTTTGGGAAGGACCTACTTCCACTGGGGAATCCCGCCTACCAGTGAATTTGCCCTCGTCTGCTTCACCTGACGTTACTATATAAGCGCCAGGATTCTTTCTTCTGCTTCAGAATCTCCACGACTATGGTGCTGTTCGCACCTACTCCTAGGTTGAGGGACTGATTACCTCATCTTCTGTACATAGTTCTACTGTCTTCAAGTTATGTCCTAGAATTTGTGTTGATAAAGCCACTGGATGGCGAAACGTCTACAATAAAGATACCCAGATGTTGCACATGTGTCTTACTCAGATATGGTAAACATGAGGAAATTAAATCTTCATCAGAGTACAAAACAAATTCTGGCCACAAAATAGAGCGAAACACCAACGTCAAAGACCTGGGAGTGATTATGTCGGAGGATCTCAACTTCAAGGACCATAACATTGTATCAATCGCATCTGCTAGAAAAATGACAGGATGGATAATGAGAACCTTCAAAACTAGGGAGGCCAAGCCCATGATGACACTCTTCAGGTCACTTGTTCTATCTAGGCTGGAATATTGCTGCACTCTAACAGCACCTTTCAAGGCAGGTGAAATTGCCGACCTAGAAAATGTACAGAGAACTTTCACGGCGCGCATAACGGAGATAAAACACCTCAATTACTGGGAGCGCTTGAGGTTTCTAAACCTGTATTCCCTGGAACGCAGGAGGGAGAGATACATGATTATATATACCTGGAAAATCCTAGAGGGACTAGTACCGAACTTGCACACGAAAATCACTCACTACGAAAGCAAAAGACTTGGCAGACGATGCACCATCCCCCCAATGAAAAGCAGGGGTGTCACTAGCACGTTAAGAGACCATACAATAAGTGTCAGGGGCCCGAGACTGTTCAACTGCCTCCCAGCACACATAAGGGGGATTACCAACAGACCCCTGGCAGTCTTCAAGCTGGCACTGGACAAGCACCTAAAGTCAGTTCCTGATCAGCCCTCGACTTAGCTCGAGTGGTGACGTGTGCTTACCTAACACATCGACGATCTCGCCTCTCTCGAATTACCCCGTGTTGAGTAGTGCTTTGAGTAGTGCTTGCTGGACCTTCGTCTTCCTCTCCACCATCAGGATTGGTGCGTCGGTGGTTGCCGACCGAAGGGCAGGAAGCCTCTTGCTGCCTGAATTCTCTTCGCCTGTTGACTGCACGCCATACAGCCAGTCTCGCCACCACTCAGGATATACAGTGCTCCATCAAGCTACAGTTCACCTCCTCAGTGTCCTGCGCCAGGCAAGTACGTGTGTCTACTTACACGTACTTGCCTAGCTGAGTACTCTCACTTTTTGGCCGATTGTCACCTCCAATTACATCTTTTCGTAATTAGACGATGCCTTCGTTGCCTTCCACCTCCCACCCCCCTTCCACTCTCCCCCAACCTCCCACACCTGCCTCTGCTTCTACTAAATCCAATTCCTTCTCGCTAAACCTCAAATTTTCTAATCCTGATGCCACTATCTGTCCGGAAAATTTATTATATCAGATCACTGGTGCACCTCAACTTAAAGTCTTCAAAACCAACTCAGGCTTCAAACTCCTTCTTGACAAACATTCCTACGAAGCGTACACCTCAAGCGATACCAGACAAAAACTTCTCAACGCAGGCTTCACCATTATTTGGACTCCTGAGCACCGTGCCAAAAGCACAGTCATTGCTAAACACGTAGACTACTCTCTCCTGACAGCCTATGACACAGACAAAGAAGACTTAATAAAAGATATCAGTACTAAGAACAAAGTCTCTGTTGACGATATTTACAGACCAGAAAACTCTACCATTCTCAAAATACGCTGTTCTACTCCTGCTGACGCCTCTACACTCTTCAGTCAAGGAATCTTTGCCAAGACCATCCGCATTCCTCCAAACGCTCTCTTCACTCCGAACTTCCACCCAATCACACAATGTCTTAAATGCTACAAATTCGGCCACGACAAAAACACATGCACATCTACACAAGTCTGCTCCAGATGTTCAGCAACTGGCCACTTCTGGAATACTTGCAACCTCCCACTTAAATGTTCTAACTGCGGCGGGTCACACACTGCAGTTGCAAATTCCTGCCCTTCTAGAAAGCACATTCTCTCCTCCCTCAGAGCAAACCAACCTCCCTCCCTCCCCAACCCCTTCCCTGCTCCTCCCTCCCCTTCCTTACCTCCCTCCCCTTCCACACCTCCCTCCCCTACCCCCAATGCCTGGGCCTCCCCACGCACTTGGTCTACCTCTTCTACTCTACACACATCAAACACCAACACACAGACTACAAGCACTTCTCCTTCTACACCCACACTAGACTACAAAACTAACTGTCAACTTGCCACTGCTGCCCACTCTGCGATGGTAATCTCACAAGCTTACCAATCAGACTACTCACATGTCCTTAACCTAATCTTGTCTGCTAACAATCTTCCCTCTTTAATTATCCCTCCTTCCTGCTTCTCTTCCAAGCCTCCTACAACCTCTCCCTCCTTCCTCTCTCCCACCCCCCCACTTCCTACTCCCACCAGCTCTCCTCCTCCACTACCTCTCTTCACTACTTCTACACCTCCCACCAACACCCCTACTGCTACTGCTACGACCACCCCTCCCCCCACTTCCTTACCCACTTCATCCCCTTCCAAAGCTTCCACTTCCTCACAGCTTACCAAAACTTCCACTTCCTCTGCATCCACCTTCGCCCACTCCACCACAACCAAAACCTCATCCAGGTCCAACTCCACCTCCTCCAGACAAAATCCACTCAAACCTAAACCTACCCCAACTTCTAACGGACAGACCAAAGAACATAAAAACAGATCCATCTCTTCCTCCCCCTCCAGGAAACGGGTCCGTAGCACCTACAAACACACATCCACTGATGGCACCACTATCACGGGCTTTAATCCAAACTCCTCCCCCGACATTAACTTTGCTAAGACGAAACCATTAAATCACGTTTAAGGTGATTCAGTTCAACGTACGTTCTTACTTTACAATTAGACACCTACTGGCCGAGCTCCTTGAAGCAGAGAGGCCAGATATTGTTTTGCTAAACAGTACCTGCCTCAAAGCCCCTCAATGTATCCGCCATTATGGTTATACTGCACTACAGTCCCCCTATGATCCCCACGATGGGGTTGCCATCCTTGTCAATTCCAACATAAAACATGAATTTCTCCCAATCCCTTTTATTCACCAACACTGTCTTGCGGTCAGAATACACACCCACCTTGGCCCCTTTATCTTTTTCACCACCTATGCTCGCCCAAACACTACTCTCAACATACACGACCTCTCCTTAGTCTTCAACTACACCAACACACCAACTTACCTACTAGCTGACATGAATGCCAAACACACTGCCTTTCATCACACCAGTAACAACCAACTTGGTCACCAATTACTCAACTTCACAAACCATAAACACCTAATTCATCTTGGCCCAGACTTCAATACCTTCTTCAACCACACGGGCCAAGGCAAACCAGACATCATTCTGGCAAACCGAGCCAGCTCTCTATTTCAACATTACATCTCACCTGGCCCTATTACAGGCTCTGATCACATCCCAGTCATCTTACACATCTCCTCCAACCCTATCCTCATTCCAACCACACCTTCATTCTCCTACAAGAACGCTGACTGGGATGCTTTCAAACAACACATAGACAATATTAACCTCACCTATGACTACAACAACAAACCTATCTCTGACATCGATACTCAACTTGATCTCATCCAGGACACCATTACACAAGCAGCCAACATCGCAATACCAAAGAAAACTCACACCACTCGTTATTCCTTCAAACCGTCACTCAGAACAAGAAGACTAATTATCTGCTACCACAACCGCTTCCTCTACAACACACATAGATTTAATCAAGTCCGATTAGATCTCACTTACCTTAGAAACAACATTTTACACAGCCTAGACCAAGACCACAACAATCACTGGTCACGACTAATACAACAAGCGGACAGGCAGCGTGTTAAAAACACTAAAGCCTTCTGGAACTTTATCAAAAAAATCAGAGGCACTACTCCCACCAACAAATTCAAACACATCACCCACAACAACACACACATCTCAGACCCACAGGCTGCTACCAACATCTTCAAACACATCTGGGAGAACATCTTCCACGCTCACCCACCTCACCCTAACGTTATTCAACACATTCAGAACATAGAACACTGGAACACTGCACACACACAAGAAACAACACCAGACAGCCACATACATCTAGACACTCTTACCTCCTCCCAAGAACTCGACACTCCTTTCACCAACACAGACATTAAAACTCTCCTCAGACACCTTCCTCCAAAGGCTCCTGGTGCCTCTGGCCTAAACCATATTATCCTGAAACACCTTCCTGACTCTATCATTACTGCCTACACAAACCTCCTCAATGCCTCCCTTGCCTCTGGATACTTCCCTTCCCTCTTCAAAGCTGCTACTGCTATCCTCCTTCCTAAACCCAATAAAGACCACTCTGACCCTAGAAACTATCGCCCTATCAGCCTCCTCGAAACTTTAGGAAAACTCTTTGAAAAACTCATTAATCATCGCCTTCGCAGATACCTGGAACATAATTCTCTACTTTCAGATGGCCAGTTTGGCTTCAGAACACACAGATCCACACAGGATGCCATTAACATCATTCTCAACTACATCCACATAAACACAAAACAAAGAAACAGGACAGCCCTGGTTGCAAAAGACGTTGAAAAAGCTTTTGACACTGTGTGGCACGAGGGGCTCAAGTACAAACTCTGCACTAACTTCAACCTGCCTCTCAATACTCGTAAACTCCTCTGCAACTTCCTAGACGGCCGTACCATGAGAATCAAATTCCAAGGCTGTTACTCTGACTACTTCACACTAAATGCTGGAGTACCCCAGGGATCTGTCCTTTCCCCTACCCTCTACATTTTATACACTAACGACATTCCAACACCTATATACCACAACTCCATCACACTAGCCTATGCAGACGACATTACACAACTTATCACTCATGCCAATATAGATACACTCACACACAAAACACAAAATGAGGTTGACAGGATAGCCATCTGGGAACAAAAATGGAGGATCAAAACCAATGCAGCAAAATCCAGCATTACGTATTTTAACTACAGGAAACGTGATCCTCCATTACCTGTCGAACTCAGAACAGCTGACACCCGCACTTACTTCCCTATCACACAATCTGTCACTGTCCTTGGCGTTAATCTTGACTACCTTCTTCGTTTACACGGACACATTCACTCAAGGCATGCAATAGCTAGTAAGGCCCTTGCGGGCCTCTACAAGCTGAAACATGCCTCTCAACGCACCAAACTACACCTCTACAAATCCCTAATACGTCCTCTGATAACTTACTCTCCTCTAGCCCTCTCTCTTGCAGCAAAAACAAACTTACTTAAACTGCAGCGTGTCCAGAACAAGGCGCTGCGCTGGGTGCTTGATGTCAGATGGGAGGACTTCGCCACAAGCGAGTCTCTCCATGCCCAGTTAGACGTCCCTGCGCTGAATCTGTACTGGAAGAGGCTCAGTGACAGACAGATAGACAAACTTGAGACACGACATGACTACTGGACCTCTCTCCTTGACGAAGACATTCGCAGACCCACAAACCAACACAACCTTTTCTACTCCTTGCATGATCCTGCTCCTAACCCTACTTACAAATAACCTTGGATCCGCTGACAGGTACCTTCTAAGACAGGTACCATTCTCTGACCCACGTTCGCCTTAGCTTTTTTGGGTTAAGACATGACTCAGTTCTGCACTCCTCTCTAGCTCTAAACGTCGCAAGTCCCTTACTCCCAGCTCACCCCACCGGAGTCCCAACAGAAGAACCGGAATTTCTCTTTTCAATATCTGTCCCACGATCGCCTTTGCTGCTGGGTTAAGCCCTGGCTCTATTTCTACGACTAAGAACACTCCTCTCCAGCACTATTCTTCGTCTGTCCCGTCTTCCCCGCTCATCCCATTTGGGATCTTACCTGAACTTTCGTTCGTTCGTTCGTTCTTCTGCTTCAGAATCTCCACGACTATTGTGCTCTTCGCACCTACTCCTAGGTTGAGGGACTGATTACCTCATCTTATGTACATAGTTCTACTGTCTTCAAGTTATGTCCTAGAATTTGTATTGATAAAGCCACTGGATGGCGAAACGTCTACAATAAAGATACCCAGATGTTGCACATGTGTCTTACTCTCATCTTGTCGGTATTATATACCATTCGTACACAAATGTCACATTAGTTGCACTTGTGTCCTTTTACTTTACATATTGTCGGTAATTCTACCAACTTTATTACAACTAAGACTTAACTGGTGCATCACACGAGCACATGACCTGTTGCTTCCCTCACCACGAGGTGTAAAGTACCGTGAATGTAGAGCTACAAGTCATAGGGCTGGTATCACCGGGCTCTCGCGGTTGGGTTATAATTTGATAAAGACCATTGTTAACACATGGTTCCTGACGAATATGTTGATAAATTAGACACATGTGGAACAAACTCCCAAGTACAGTTATAGAGGCCAGAACGTTGTGTAGCTTTAAAAATAGGTTGGATAAATACATGAGTGGATGTGGGTGTGTTCCTCCCTTAAGTCGATGTGACCTGACCTGACAAGGTTGGGTGCATTGGCTTAAGCCGGTAGGAGACTTGAACCTGCCTCGCATGGGCCAGTGGGCCTGCTCCAGTGTTCCTTCGTTCTTATGTTCGTTAAGAGACCATACAATAAGTGTCAGGGGCCCGAGACCGTTCAACTGCCTCCCAGCATACATAAGGGGGATTGAGGAAATGGTATGGTGATACCGACAAGATGTGGAAAAAAGACACTTATGTACAGTTCAGGACATTTATTAAAGGAAACGTTTCGCCACGAGTGGCTTCTTCAGTCCTAATACAGAGAAAACTAAGAAAACATTTATATATATAGTGGCAGGAGTCAGGTGAGGTGACACTATAAAGCAAAAATCCGGTAGTTACAGTATTTCAAAATTACTAAGCAAGAGGATATTACCCATCCTGGGAACTGGTGTTACTTGATGCCAGCAGGTCCCTCTCTTGCCTCACCTCCTTAGTTCCATTACTACTACTACTACTACTACTACTACTACTACTACTACTACTACTACTACTACTACCACCACCACCACCTCTACCCACGCGTCACCTCACCTGACTCCTGCCACTATATATATAAATGTTTTCTTAGTTTTCTCTGTATTAGGACTGAAGAAGCCACTCGTGGCGAAACGTTTCCTTTAATAAATGTCCTGAACTGTACATAAGTGTCTTTTTTCCACATAAGGGGGATTACCAACAGACCCCTGACAGTCTTCAAGCTGGCACTGGACAAGCACCTAAAGTCAGTTCCTGACCAGCCGGGCTGTGGCTCGTACGTTGGTTTGCGTGCAGCCAGCAGTAACAGCCTGGTTGATCAGGCTCTGATCCACCAGGAGGCCTGGTCACAGACCGGGCCGCGGGGGCGTTGACTCCCGGAACTCTCTCCAGATAAACTCCAGGTATGAAAGTTAAGACACATGTGTAACATCTGGAAATCTTTATTGTAGACGTTTCGCCATCCAGTGGCTTTATCAATACAGATTCTAGGACATAATAAGAAGACAGTAGAACTATATACAAAAGATAAATATCTTTAGTTATGTTCTAGAATCTGTATTGATAAAGCAACTGGATGGCGAAACGTCTGCAATAAAGATAAGACACATGTGCAACATCTGGTTATCTTTATTGTAGACGTTTCGCCATCCAGTGTCTTTATCAATACAGATTCTAGAACATAACTAGAAGACAGTTATCTTTTGTATATAGTTCTACTGTCTTCTAGTTATGTTCTAGAACCTGTATTGATAAAGCCACTGGATGGCGAAACGTCTACAATAAAGATAACCAGATGTTGCACATGTGTCTTAACTTCCATCTTGTCGGTATTGTATACCTTTCTTACACATCTCTATTTTCAGGTCTTAATATTACAGCCATAACTCTGAAAAAACTGACCTTACTGAAGCAGTGAGTGTAGTAGCACTGTAGCAGCACCATAGCTGCCACCATCATCATCACTGTAGCTAAGATTACACATGATAAAAGTAACCCAGACATTTTTACTGTCACGTCCAAGTGTCTGAGATGTATCACAAGATGTATCAGTATTACAATGGTTGCTCTTTGAGTGATCCCATGATCTGTTGATCTTAACATCTCACCTGATGTTGAGTCAGTAGTAATGGTGGTGGTGGTAGTAGTAGTAGTAGTAGTAGTAGTAGTAGTAGTAGTATCAGCAGCTGTAGCTCCAGTATTGGTATACATGAACAAATATAATCTATATTAATGCCCAGTTTGATTATGTAAAATGGGATATGATTAAATTTACTGACAACAGAAATAGAACGAATAATAAATCAAATTCAGAGGAAGATGCCATAGAAAGTCAGGTTGATTTAGACAAATGATTTAGTCAAATACAGAGGCAGCAGGTGTGGTAGGGAAGTAAAGAAGATGTGTAGATGAATGGTTCAGAGAACCGACACGTGGATGTAATCAGTCGATTAACCTTGGTTGGTGGTCAGTCCCTCAGCCTGAAGAAACCTACTGGGTAGCGAAACGTTTCAGTCAACAAAAAATATGCCTAACAGTTGGTATAAACCTTGGTAATAAATACCGACAAGTTGGTTTAGAAAGACACGTAAGCAAACACTATAACACATTTATTAGAAAACGTTTCGGTCCTGGGACCTAACAGTTGTACATGTGTCTTACTCTTCAAATTGTTGCTATTATATACTATTTTAAACATGCTTGTGTGACACAATGGTATCTTGGTACCCACCACTTCATCGCTTAACTACTAGTTATGAGTGAGAAAGGGTAGATGTGGTGAATGGTTATGAAATAGGATAGGAAAGGATAGAACCCAGAGGAAGTTGCTTAGTATGGACCAGTAGACCTCTGCAGTGCTCCTCACCTTCTTACTAATGACCTTCGCCTCCTGCTAAGTCATAGACCTTCTCTCCTCATTTTCAGCAGTATTTAAGACTTCATTCTTATGTGTGGAAAATACTGTATATTTTCCGGAAATACGGTAATTTATAGGTAAATAGATGCCCTATATTGTATTTAATAAAAGTGTATTTTTAAAAGATGGTCAGTCGCCATTTTGTTTGAATTTGGATTAGAAACGTTGGTGTAATGGGAAGAATTTTTCGTGCTCTAGAGGTTAAAATTAGGCTGACACCTCTCAAAAAGGAGACAAAATTGTTGGATGTGCATTCCTGCATAACTTGATTATTATTATAATCAAGGGGGAAGCGCTAAACCCGGAGGATTATACAGCGCCTGGGGGGGGGATGTGGAAGGCATTCAGGCTTAATTCGGGGAACTGGAGCACAGATCCAATTCCCTAAATCAAGAGCCCCTCACCAACATCAAGGAACCTTCCTTGAGGGGTGCATAACTTGAGATATCAGGCGACTGGACAAGACAGCTCCAGGAACCTCAGATAAGTCTTATGTAGTAACCTGGCCAGTGTTATTTTCATAGTGAGGTTTTCTGAGTATGATACACATTAATCTCCAGTCAAATTGGTGAGTGTTATGATTAAGATATATTCTTTTGTTATTTAAATGTGTGTATATACTATAATCCTTTTTTAATTTTAATATACAGTCCACAAATTTATATATTTACCAGCATTCCTGGTGATGTATATTTCATTTAATTAATAGGTCCAGAGCAACTTGTGGTTATGGCCTGTATATTGCAGAGTCACTTGTTTGCACAGAACTGCTTAATGCCTCAAATGATGTAGTGGAAATTTTAGCAGTAAAGGTCGAGAACCAAAACCTAGTCATTGTGGTAGTCTACAAGCTTCCGGATGCAACATCCCAGCAATTCCAGGAACAGCTGTTAAAAATTGACCACTGTCTGGAAAATCTTCCAGCTCCTGCACCCAACATCTTGCTCCTGGGGGATTTCAACTTAAGGCACCTAAAATGGAGGAATATAGCAAATAATATTGTTGCAGTAATAACACCAGGAGGCAGCTCTGATGAAAACTCACACTCACACGAGCTTTTAAATCTCTGCACAAAATTTAATTTAAACCAGCAAATAATAGAGCCTACTAGACTGGAGAATACACTAGACCTCATCTTCACTAACAATGATGATCTGATAAGAAATGTCACCATATCAAAAACAATATACTCAGATCACAACATAATTGAGGTTCAGACATGTATGCATGGAGCCCCAGACCGACATAATGAGACTAGTCACGAGGGAGCATTCACCAAATTCAACTTCAATAACAAAAACATAAAGTGGGACCAAGTAAACCAAGTCCTAACCGATATAAGCTGGGAAGATATACTAAGCAACACAGACCCCAAATTATGCCTTGAACAGATTAACTTGGTGGCACTCGATGTATGCACAAGGCTTATTCCTCTAAGAAAAAGGAGGAGTAGATGTAAAATAGAAAGAGACAGACGCTCCCTTTACAGGCGACGGAAAAGAATAACAGAGCGGCTAAAAGAGGTCAATATATCTGAAATGCGTAGGGAGACACTGGTCAGAGAAATAGCAAGCATTGAACTTAAGCTAAAGGAATCTTATAGGAGTCAGGAATTGCGGGAAGAACTAAAAGCCATGAATGAAATCGAAAGAAACCCAAAGTATTTCTTCTCCTATGCCAAATCAAAGTCGAGGACAACGTCCAGTATTGGGCCCCTACTTAAACAAGATGGGTCCTACACAGGTGACAGCAAGGAAATGAGTGAGCTACTCAAGTCCCAATATGACTCAGTTTTTAGCAAGCCGCTAACCAGACTGAGAGTCGAAGATCAAAATGAATTTTTTATGAGAGAGCCACAGAATTTGGTTAACACAAGCCTATCCGATGTTATCCTGACGCCAAATGACTTCGAACAGGCGATAAATGACATGCCCATGCACTCTGCCCCAGGGCCAGACTCATGGAACTCCGTGTTCATCAAGAACTGCAAGAAGCCCCTATCACGAGCCTTTTCCATCCTATGGAGAGGGAGCATGGACACAGGGGTCGTCCCACAGTTACTAAAAACAACAGACATAGCCCCACTTCACAAAGGGGGCAGTAAAGCAACAGCAAAGAACTACAGACTGATAGCACTAACATCCCATAACATAAAAATCTTTGAAAGGGTCCTAAGAAGCAAGATCACCACCCATCTAGAAACCCATCAGTTACACAACCCAGGGCAACATGGGTTTAGAACAGGTCGCTCCTGTCTGTCTCAACTATTGGATCACTACGACAAGGCCTTGATGCACTAGAAGACAAAAAGAATGCAGATGTCTTCCTTTGCAGATGACACCCGAATCTGCATGACAGTGTCTTCCATTGCAGACACTGCAAGGCTCCAGGCGGACATCAACCAAATCTTTCAGTGGGCTGCAGAAAACAATATGAAGTTCAACGATGAGAAATTTCAATTACTCAGATATGGTAAACACAAGGAAATTAAATCTTCATCAGAGTACAAAACAAATTCTGGCCACAAAATAGAGCGAAACACCAACGTCAAAGACCTGGGAGTGATCATGTCGGAGGATCTCACCTTCAAGGATCATAACATTGTATCAATCGCATCTGCTAGAAAAATGACAGGATGGATAATGAGAACCTTCAAAACTAGGGAGGCCAAGCCCATGATGACACTCTTCAGGTCACTTGTTCTATCTAGGCTGGAATATTGCTGCACACTAACAGCACCTTTCAAGGCAGGTGAAATTGCTGACCTAGAAAATGTACAGAGAACCTTCACGGCGTGTATAACGGAGATAAAACGCCTCAATTACTGGGAGTGCTTGAGGTTCCTAAACCTGTATTCCCTGGAACGCAGGCGGGAGAGATACATGATTATATACACCTGGAAAATCCTAGAGGGACTAGTACCGAACTTGCACACGAAAATCACTCACTATGAAAGCAAAAGACTTGGCAGACGATGCAACATCCCCCCAATGAAAAGCAGGGGTGTCACTAGCACGTTAAGAGACCATACAATAAGTGTCAGGGGCCCGAGACTGTTCAACTGCCTCCCAGCATACATAAGGGGGATTACCAACAGACCCCTGGCAGTCTTCAAGCTGGCACTGGACAAGCACCTAAAGTTGGTTCTTGACCAGCCGGGCTGTGGCTCGTACGTTGGTTTGCGTGCAGCCAGCAGTAACAGCCTGGTTGATCAGGCTCTGATCCACCAGGAGGCCTGGTCACAGACCGGGCCGCGGGGGTGTTGACCCCCGGAACTCTCTCCAGGTAAACTCCAGGTAAACATCCAAGTAAATGTAATTTTCCACATTATGCTTCAACTTAACCCTGGTCCGGACTATGTTGCTGAGCACTTCTCCAGGCTGAGGGACTGACCACCTCACTCTGCTTACCATGACTCTTAGTTTTTTTTTTTTTTTCACATTCTGTATGATCAAGCTCTATATAGGAAACAAAGACCCTCCACTATAAATAACAATAAAAACCAATGTAAATACTATAATAATCCACAGCTACGCAATCTAACACATGCAGCTAGGAGGATTGGTAAAGCATACCGTGAATGTAGAACCCCAGACCTGCTCAGAACGTTCCAAGCTGCACTAACAAATGCAAGGAATAGAAAGCAAGAACTTAGGCAACGGGAATGGGAACAGTTTGTTAGTGGATTAAATAGGTCCACCCCTTTAAGTTTGGCTTGGAAAGGTATAAATAAAATAACCAGGATACACAAATAACCCGCACATAAAAGACAGAAGCTTACGACGACGTTTCGGTCTGACTTGGACCATTGACAAAGTCACACTGTGACTTTGTCAATGGTCCAAGTCGGACCGAAACGTCGTCGTAAGCTTCTGTCTTTTATGTGCGGGTTATTTGTGTATCGTTCCAGTCACGGTATTGTGCCTTTTTGTTATTTAAAATAACCAGGAAAAAGACTGGCAATGTTGCTCATCCCTTTCCTCTTGAAAAAGCAAATGACCTCATAAATGACTGGTCCAAAACATCCAGGCATGAAAACCTTCCATCTCATATTAGAAAAAATTTAGAGAGTACTTCTGAAGAAATGTTGAAACTGATTAATTTGATGAGTCAAAATATTGATGAGAGTGATTGCCTCTTTACCGAGTATGAATTAGATAATGCATTAACTAAAGGTTGATCAACTGCTCCTGGAGAGGATGGTATAACCTATGATATTCTCAGAATTCTAAGGCACATGCCTGATAACCCTTTGTTGGCACTGTATAATCTCAGTTACATTGAGGGCGTTCTTCCTACTTCCTGGACCAATAGTCTCATTGTGCCTATCCCTAAGCCCCAACAGCCTGATACATTTAGGCCGATCTCCTTAACTAGTTGTCTTTGTAAAACTTTTGAAAGAATGATACTTAACAGACTGTACTACAGAATCAGACATCAACTTTCCCCCTACCTCTATGGGTTCATGAAAGGTAAAAGTGTGCAGAACTGTATTTCCACCTTTCTCACTGCACACACCTCTACTAGTTTTACCACTTTTCTTGATCTAAAATCTGCACTTGATATTGCGAACAGAACCGTTATACTACGTGAACTAGCCAAAATGAATATTGGTGGTAGCTTACTCTGCTGGATAATAGGATACCTGTCAAATAGAGTATCATCTGTCCTTTACCAAGGCTTCAGAAGTGATTCTAAAGAAATGTCTTTAGGTACACCGTAGGGAGTTCTTAGTCCCATGCTATTTAATATTCTGATTAATGCTCTCCTAAATGCTCTACCTGCCTCACCTAAACATATAGCTATAAGCTATGCTGATGATATCATGATCCATACAACAGGGCATAAGATGAATACCATTCTTGAAGATTGAGACACTTATGCAGCATATGGGAATCTTTATTCAGGAAACGTTTTGCCACACAGTGGCTTCATCAGTCCAATACAAAGAGGAAGGTGCAAGGAGAGGAGAAATATGAGGTAATCAGTCCCTCAGCCTGGAGTCGATGTGTTCAGTCCATCAATCTTGTAGAATGGACTGAAAACATTGACTCCAGGCTGAGGGACTGATTACCTCATATTCCTCCTCTCCTTACGCCTTCCTCTTTGTATTGGACTGATGAAGCCACTGTGTGGCGAAACGTTTCCTGAATAAAGATTCCCATATGCTGCATAAGTGTCTCAATCTTCAACTTGTCAGTTTTTCGAACCATTCATCACAATACCATTCTTAATGAAGTTCAAGCAATTTGTAATCGACTAGGCCTCGTAATATCTTCCTCTAAAACAAAGATATTAACAAGCAAACGACATCCCCCACTCATCTATTTGCAGGGTGAAATCATTAGCTACGTTAAAACTTACGGATAACTTGGTGTAGATGTACCCTTTAACAAATCCACTATACCACAACTAAATAAGAAATGCAAAGCTAGGCTAAATGCTCTCAAAGCTGTTGCTGGCTACAACCCCAACTATGGTGCTAATGATAGAATCGTGAGAATGATGTACATAGCCTGTTAGGTCCTTAATTGATTATGCTGCTCCCATGTTGATATTAGCTAGAGAAAGTTCTCTCCGACCCTTGGAGTTAATGCAAAATGAAGCTCTCAGGATTATTCTTGGCTGTCCCAGATCTACAAAAGTTCTTAACATGAGGAAGGAGCTTGGTATTTCTAGTATCAGTGATAGGATTGTTGAGATTAACACTGTACTCGGTATTAGAATGTTGAGAAACGAACCAGACACTGTCATAATGAATCTTACCAAGTGTCTAGAGGTAAATACACACAGATCTAAATGGATTGCAAAAACGTGCAATTGCATTAAGTTTTATAACCTGCATGAACTGTATCACTGTAGGCAACAAAAGCATTTCACCCCTCCGTGGAAGATGTGTTCATTTAATATCACATACCTGCAAGTCCCTCCCAAGAAGCTCATTGCTAGTAATCCCTTCCTCAAATCTCTTGGTAGAGCAACTGCTCAAGAAGAAATTTCTCACCTAGCTGGTAGTAATAAGTTATCACAAGTTATATACACTGATGGATCTAAACAGGAGTCTTCTGGCAGGGCTGCATCTGCTCTTGTTGCCACCTCCCTAGTTAAGAACGATAATAAATTTGTTGAGTTAGGCATAAGAATTAACGACTGGGCGTCTACACTGCAAACTGAATTGTTTGCAATCCTAATGGCGCTAAAGCTAGCCTATGACACTGAGCTTGACTCTATCATCATTACTGATTCTATGTCATCATTGAAGACTCTTGACTCATATAATGACTCCAACAACATGCTCATTGGAGAAGCCAGGTATAGATACTCAAAAATTAGGGACAAAGGAATTAATGTACAATTGCTATGGATCCCATCACACATTGGATTACTCCTTCATGATAAAGTTGATATGTTAGCCAAGAAGAGTACCCAGAAGGAGAATGTAGAATATAACTTTGGTATAACTGTGTCTACATATCTATAGTTCACTTATCTGTTACAAGCAAATTTAGGAAATTTGCTTAGTATATCTGGTATCTTATTTTCATTAATAAGATATCTTGACATGTCACATAGGTTATTATACTGTCTATCTCTGTATTCCTCACTAAGTGGACAATTAAGCACATAGTGTTCAAGACAGTGACCATATGCCTGATCACATAATTTACATTTAGTTTGATCATAATCTGTGTGTCTCCCAAACTGCCAGAAGTACTTGTAACCAAGCCTAAGCCTGGCCACTACAACATCAGTCTGTTCACATTGCACGTTGCTCCATAAACATACTTATCTACGTTCATGTTATCACAGTGGGTTATAGATCTACTCAGGCTTCTAATTGCATTCCTTTAACAATCATTTTTATTATTTACTTCTCTCCTAATAACTCGGTGACACTGTTGGAAGTTAATCACAGATGAGCCAGGGGATGTTAGATGTATATTTCTTCAGTGTCAGAGTGGTTGAAGAGTGGAATGATGTTGGTGAGGAAGTGATGGAGGCAGGCTCCATACATAGTTTTGCTTTAAGAGCAGTTACTATAGCATCCACAAGGCTATGAGGGAGTGAATTTGAAGCATGGCAAGAAGCTGGGCCAGGATCTGAGAATTGAGCCCTGCAAACACAAATAGGTGAGCACACTCATGCATATACATGTGCATTCATGCATACATACATGTAAAACAGGACATTGGAAGTATTAGTAGAAAATTAATTGTACTCCTAGTAAAATACATACAGTGGAACCCTGGTACTTGAACAATTCGGTATTTAAATGCTTTGTTTGGTAAAAAAAAATTCACTCAGTAGTCAACTATTTGCTCAGCACTCGACCAAACAAACACAACCTGCCAGAATTTTGCTGTAAACTATTTCATGTTTCTTCGCATTTTTTTTTTATTTGTACAAGTCACCATGGGGCCTACGAAGATTGGTGATAACAGCAAAAAACAAAAATAGTTGGAAAAAATTAGTTCGGTACTCGAACAGCCTTCTGGATAAATTAAGTTCGAGTACCAAGGTTCCACCGTAAAAACTTTAATTAGTGAAATGAGCAATTTATAACGTTTTCTGCAAGTGGTATTGGTGTTATAATCAGAAATTCTAAAAACACATGAGGAATAGGAGGCAATCAGGTTCAGTCCAAGGGAATGACAAGTCCATTCCCCTGGATCAAGAGCCTTCCCCCTTATTAGTATCAAAGCACCTTCCTTTTGGTGCTGGGGAAGGAGGGTATTGTTCTAGAACATGATTCTTGAACAAATAAATGTACTTGATGATGAACTGTTTGAAAGGTAAATAAAATTAATCAAAAAGACTGCAGTTATAAGTGATATTTACGTAAAGATAGGTCTCAACAACTGAACACAAATCGGAGAAATAAAAATCTGGTCCAGCTATTGCTGGACCAGATTGCACTAAAGTACAGTATAAGATTTTCCTGACACTAGCACTTAAGTGTTTACAAAAACTAATTTTGCTAAGTGTATGTTATAGCCAAAGATAAGTAAAAATAAACGATATGACAAGTGAATAATGTAAACAGGAGTCTCTGCTAAAGATAGAAGAATAACATGAATAATTGCAAGTGGTGGAGGTGGCAGTAGCTTTTTCTAGCATGGGTCTAGTCATAAAATCATCCACTTAGTGATTAGATAGCTGCTGAAAACTGATGCTGGGCATCAGTGATCAAGCAACCATCCATTGGCATATTGGTGCCTAGTGCAATACCTGCAGTTACACAACCATTATATTGTACTGTATTCTGGTACTATACTGTATTCTGTTATGAATCTAACCAGGTAAAATGGGATGTTGAAAGTTCAGGTCTGATGATATATGCAGAAATCATTGTCTACACATTTGTGGATAAGAAAATTTGAAACTACCATCCAGTATATTTAAAACTGACACAGGATAAAAATACGAATATAGTAGTGGTTTTATTAAAAACTTTTCCATGATATACATAAAAAACTTAGATTATTAAAGACAAAAACTATTTCAATGTGGTTAAAACTATTAAATTTAAAATACTATACAATATATGTATGTCTTGTCATTGTAAATACTGATACAGTGTGTTCCTTACATTAAATAAGGTAGGAACATGTTAACACTAAGACTAGCCTCTTGAGGTAATCCTACAGTACAAGCTTTGCTTTATTGCTAGGCATTATTACATGAAATTTCAATCTTTGTTATGAAGTTTCAAAAGAAAAACACAACTGGTATTTATGACTAAGCCAGATACCTGAACACTCCCACATACAGTGCTGACATAGGTCAATAAACTGTATGCTGCTAATTTTTAATATAACACAAAATATAAGATTTGCATAATTTTTGTCATTACATAATTCAGGGTAGCATTGTATGACCCCTAACAGATTTAGCACATTTATATGAAATATAAAATGAATATATAACTCAGGAGTTGTTTTTATATACAAACAAGCGTTAGGTACAAACATAATTTTTTATCTAACTGATCATTCAGTAGTACTGCATATGTACAATGGAACCCCTACTATCTGCACATATTCATAGCACCATGTGAATACCACATTTGTAGTTTATATTGGGAGTTAGGTCCCTGTCCACTCAAGACTGAACACTTCATCAGTGATGCAGTACATCATGTGCCTCAAAGCATGAAAAGCTCCTCTTACTACCAAAGTTAGCACTACACTTGTGCTTATTCAACACTTAAGAACTGTAATTTTGTGGTGAGAGGAAGAGGATAAGAAAACAAGAGGAAGGAAAGATAGTATCAAAAAGGTAATAGATGAGAAAATAGGAGGAAGAATAGAAAAGGAGGTTAAAATAGGAGGAGGACTAAGGGAGACAAAAGAGGTAGGACAAAAAAGTGGATGCAAGATGATGAGAAAGAGGAAGGAGGAGGATAGCTAGATTTTTTTCTCTCTGTCTAACTTCAACTGAATTTTATGGACTTAAGGCTCAGGGAGATTGACACCAGTGAGTCCATCTATCATCATTCTATCATGCAGGAGGAGCCACATGTCTATGGTGCATCCAACAAAATAAGCAGACTCTTGGATGTCACTACTGCCCGGCTCCGGCTGGGTTACAAGTATCTTTGGCAGGTTAAATTACCACCACCAGATGTAGACCAAACGAAATGTAAACTTTGCCAGATGGACTATTGTCACACCCTGCATCATTATGTACTGGAGTGCGATAAAATTAATGAATTTAGAAACAACTCACTCAGAAGTGTTCAAGAAATGGCTAAGTATTTTATCCACAGTGGTATATTACAGACCATTCTGGAGAAATACCCTGACTTTGCTAGCTGTAAATAAAGCATTACCACGTGTGTGTGTGTGTGTGTGTTTGTGTGTGCGAGTGTGTGTGTGTGTGTGTATGTGTGTGTGTGTGCACTCACCTAGTTGAGATTGCAGGGGTCGAGTCCAAGCTCCTGTGTGTGTGTGTGCGTGTGTGTTTGTGTGTGCGTGTATGTGTGTGTGTGTGTGTGTGTGTGTGTGTGTGTGTGTGTGTGTGTGTGTGTGTGTGTGTGTGTGTGTGTGTGTGTGTGTGTGTGTGTGTGTGTGTGTGTGGGTGTGTGTGTGTGTGACTCAACAATCAATATTTGCACCAATAACTCACTACAGTTGTGACTGGGTGTGGAAGTTTGAATTGCTCATTACTCTAAAATTTGTTCATGATTGTAGCCATGTATAAACGCAAGTAACCATTCTTACAGTATTCATTACCTTTGTAACTTGTGAGTTCATTACCTTGTACCTAGTTCAGCCATCAAAACTTTGGGGCCCAGTCCCTGGACCCATTGTGTACCTCTATAATCTGTTAATACCTTTGTAACTTGTCATGATTGTAACTAGACCTACCTGGAGTTCATTACCTTTGTAAATTGTGAGTTCATTACCTTTGTAAATTGTGAATTCATTACCTCTGTAACTTGCTCAGCCATCAAAACTTTGAGGCCCAGTCCCTGGACCCATTATGTACCTCTGTAATCTTTTGACTACTGCCCACAGGATGGGTATGGGGTGCATAATAAACATATTAAACTAACTAACTGTCTCAAAACATCCATGAGTAAGTTGCTAAGACTCATTCTGTCAGTTATGACTATAAATAACCTCAAGCAGCATACAAATACAAGGATGCTTGTGGAATCACTAGGGGGCAAGGAATGAGGAAGATGCACTTGTTTATCTTGCATGGCACTGGCTTTCTTGAAATAATGACTGATCTTGGACTGCATGTCAATCATCTGGGATAAAAACATCATGATTTTTTGTTAGTATAATTACTGTAGCTGTTGAAAGATAATTAGAACTCATGATTGTACAAGTGTTTAGGGTAAAACAGTTAAGGCAAAAATGGTGCAAGAAATAATGTCATGACAGGAAGAAATATAAAAGCAGTAAGCATGCTTCTTTGGCATCAATCACAAATACATTAACTTTTCCTGCCTGTAATAAAACCACTTCTCCATCACAAAAATATGAAGAGGTCTGTGAATAGTCATGTGGCAGATAGTGTTCTCTGTACTCCAAATGTAAATTCTGTTGTTATATTATGAAATGTGAAGGATAATTTCAAAGTGGAAACGTTGTCTCTAGAAAAACTTCATGTACTTGAGAATGACACGGTACACATACTGAGCAGCATCAACGCCCCAGACAAAATCAATATGGTTGAAATCTTGCAAGGGCACTATATAGTTGATGATAAGATTTGGTAAGTGGGCTGCAAGATTTGATACATCCTGAAACAAAAAATATACAATACAATTTTTATTATGATGTACAATGAATTTGTCTGAATTAATATTTAGTTAACCCTTTCTCAGTTTCTTGGTCTCATTTGAAAGAATGGAAGATATACTATGGAACAGATTGAAATTGAGCTCAAAGTAACTGAAAAGTTTGATTTTTGCTAATATTCCAGAGTACACAAATTACATTACTCGTCCAATACGCGTCAAACTGGCTGATCTAATACGTGTCCACAAATGTGCCGACATTATGTATACAACTACAGTATTACAACAATGCAGCAGTGTGCATAACAGTAACTCTTCTAGTTTTTGTGTGAATAATAATTCAAAATGGATGATAAAAAAAAAAGGCACAATATGGTGACTGGAACAATACACAAATAACCCACACGTAGAAGAGAGGAGCTTACGACGACGACATATCAGTCTGACTTGGACCATTTGCAAAGTCACACTAACAGAAAGGAGAGGAGGAGGGAGTATATATAGGCCAACAGACGGGGACAGGAGCAAAAGAGGTAATACTGGAGTCAGTCAGATACACTAAGAAAGATGAGCACTGCAAGGAAGCTAGGGGCCCACAGAGGGTAGGAGCAAGAACATAGAGGGGGAAAAATAATAAAATAATAAGAGAACAAATACCCAAGGGAGAAGAAAGAAAACCCAAAGGAAAAAGAGGAAAGGGGAAGAGGGAGAAGGGGAAAAAAGAATCAGGTTAGGTCACGGGTGTTCTGAAGTTTGGAGCATTTTACAATGTAATGCGAAAGGAAGGCATCTACAGAGATGAAACCAGGACTAAGATTCATACAAGGAAAGTTGTGTATAAGGGAGGATTCAACTAAATGGAAATTTCCACTCTTCATAATTCATTTTCCTATCTTGGCTACCCTTCCCATTTCATAGACTGTCTTCTCATATGCTAAATGAACTGTCTTCTCATATGCTAAATGAACTTTCTTCTCTCCTAAACTCTCTACTCCTGTGAACTCTCCTGTCCTCTGCCTTCCCTACATTTCCAGTCTTTCTAATCTTAACAACTCTCTCTATTCCTTAGACATCAAACTTACTTTTCACCAGACTAACACTCTTCGCATTAATCTAGCTCATACCTCTCCTCCCTCTACAGATGCTCCTGGTGTCTACTCTACCTCTTGTTCCTTCTGTCCTCTTCAGTACTTTGGAGAAACTGGCCAATCTCTTTCTGACAGACTTAGGGAGCACAAAAGTGGTGTTAGGCTTCCCGACACCAACAATGCTCTTCCTGTCATGTCAGAAATCACAGTCATCCTACTGACTGGTCTTCTGCTATAACTGTCTACCCTGCTTCTAACTTTCACAGTCGCCATCTGGTTGAATCCTCTCTTATACACAACTTTCCTTGTATGAATCTTAGTCCTGGTTTTCTCTCTGTAGATGCCTTCCTTTCCCGTAACATTGTAAAATGCTCCAAACTTTAGAACAACAATGACCTAACCTGATTCTTTTTTCCCTTCTCCCTCTTCCCCTTTCCTCTTTTTCCTTTGGGGTTTCTTTCTTCTGCCTTGGGTATTTGTTCTCTTATTATTTTATTATTTTCCCCCCCTCTGTGTTCTTGCTCCTACCCTCTGTGGGCCCCTAGCTTCCTGGCAGTGCTCATCTTTCTTAGTGTATTTGACTGACTCCACTACTACCTCTCTTGCTTCTGTCCCTGTCTGTTGGCCTATATATACTCCCTCCTTCTCTCCTTTCTGTTAGTGTGACTTTGCAAATGGTCCAAGCTGGACCGAAATGTCGTCGTAAGCTCCTCTCTTCTATATGCAGGTTATCTGTGTATTCAGAATGGAAAGCAAACATAATATAGGCGAGGCCTGGAAACATAACTAATGAACGGAGGAATTTTTTTTTTTTTTTAGTGCCAGGAATATCTAGATTGTTTATTCTGAGCCATATTTTTTAATTGTGTGTGGAATTAGCCAAATTACCAATTTCTGATCACTTTATTGGGTAGTTGAAATAGATAAGTGCCGTTTCTTGTACTTAATCGTTAGAATCGAAGGAATACTAGTGAAAAAGCTGAGAGTTTGTTCGACTGGAACAATGGAACAGGCTGAAAATAGGGCTCAAAGTGAGCGAAATTGCCGATATGTAAATATTGCCAAAACTGCTAAATTTGCTCAGGTTTTCCATCAAATTTCGTACTTTTTGTTTCATTACCCTTGGAAAAAGATTCTCTATCATTTCATAAGAATTTTTTAATTCTCTGAAATGGAAAGCAAGTCTCAGATCAGGTGTTCTGACCCTGAAAGGGTTAAATTTCAGTTAACTGTACATGACTGAACTAGTAATTTTACAATTTTCTATATATACTCTGCATACCAAAACAATCATATGTACATTCTTGTGTAGGTTAACATACATAAATAGCAACACTCTGGAGACTGAGAATAAGCTATAAATGTTAAATAGACTAATCAAGAGCTGGAGCTTAATAAGTCCCCTCAAAAGAGGTTCCTTGATGTTGGTGAGGGACTCTTTGATTTAAAGAACTGGACATGGCTTTTCCTTCCTTCGACCAAATCAGATTGCCTCCTATTCTCACAGGTGCTGTATGACCCCTGCAGATATAACACTTCTCCATGAATGCAATAATAATTATAATTACTGTATTTTCCCTCAAAGTCCTGGAAAATCACCCTGCACCTTATATGCTCAAGGTCAAGGGTAGGCTTTGGGTTATGCTTTAGCATAAAGTAAGAGGGTAATTAGCCCTTGAATATGATTACTGATTTACTGTTATGATACTTCAGTCATGTGCCTTATGTGCCAGAAAATATGGCACTGAGAATGAGACACACATTACATAATGTTAAGTGTGATCAAAGAGAACAACACCAGTTGAAGTGACCAGCCAGAGTTACCAGAACAGTGCAAAATGCTTTTAATTATAAAATGTATTTTTTTCTGCAAGATATTTCTTACCAACCTTGGGATCAGCTAAAAAGTCATTTTTTCCTGACATAAGGACAACTGGAACTTTGATACGTGTTGGATAATACAGAGGTGGTGTTGTCTGGTGATATCGTCTCATGTTCTCTTCTTTTCCAAAGTCATAATGCTCAAATTTCCCTGAAATAAAAGCATTTTTTAATCATGTACCTATTTGCCTACAAATATTACTGTAAATCCATAATGTGTTGGACTGAGTAAACCAATCTGAAATATGTAGTACTTAACTGAGGATTGTCTGTAAAAATCTCCTGGCACTATCCAGCACATCAGCTGGTAACTTTTATATTTCTACCATGCTGATTTTTTTTTTTAACACGTCGGCCATTTCCCACCGAGGCAGGGTGACCCAAAAAGAAAGATTAGATTTTTAAGATTTTGCCACCGAAGTGGCTAGTTTATTGTGCACCCCATAGCTATCCTGTGGACGGTAGCGCAAGAGCATATGGATACACAAAAGGCCCAGGAACGAGGCCCCCAAAAAGAAAGAAAAAACTTTTATCATTCAACACTTTCACCATCATTCACACATAATCACTGTCTTTGCAGAGGCGCTCAGATACGACAGCTTAGATGTCTATCCAAACTGCCAATATCCCAAGCCCCCTTCTTTAAAGTGCAGGCATTGTACTTCCCATTTCCAAGACTCAAGTCCAGCTAACCGGTTTCCCTGAATCCCTTCACAAAATATTACCCTGCTCACACTAACAGCTTGTCAGGTCCCAAAAACCATTAGACTCCATTCACTCCTATCTAACACGCTCACGAATGCCTGCTGGAAGTCCAAGCCCCTCCCCCACAAAACCTCCTTTACCCCCCCACTCCAACCTTTTCAGGATGGCCCCTACCCCACCTTCCTTCCCCAACAGATTTATATGCTCTCCAAGCCATTCTACTTTGTTCCATTCTCTCTAAATGACCAAACCATCTCAACAGCTCCTCTTCAGCCCTCTGACTAATACTTTTAGTAACTCCACACCTCCTCCTAATTTCCACACTACAAATTCTCTGCATAATATTTACACCACACATTGCCCTTACACACGACATCTCCACTGCCTCCTCACTGCAGCATTTACAATCCATACTTCACTCCCATATAAGAGGGTTGGTACCACTATACTCTTGTATATTCCCTTCTTTGTCTCCATGGATAACGTTTTTTTGTTGCCACAGATACCTCAATGCACCACTCACCTTTTTCTTCATCAATTCTATGGTTTACCTCATCCTTCATAAACTCATCTGCTGACAAGTCAACTCCCAAATATCTGAAAACATTCACTTCTTCCATACTCCCTCCCTCCCTCCAATGTGATATCCAGTTTTTCTTCATCTAAATCATTTGATAACCTCATCACCTTACATCTATATTAACTTTCAATTTTCTACCTTTACACACCCTCCCAAACTTGTCCACTAACCTTCGCAACTTTTCTTTAGAATCCCCCAAAAGCACAATATCATCAGCAAAAAGTAACTGTGTCAACTCCCATTTTGTATCTGATTCCCCATAATTTAATCCCACCCCTCTCCCAAACACCCTAGCATTTACTTCTTTTACAACCCCATCTATAAATGTTAAACAACCATGGTGACATTACACATCCCTAAGACCTACTTTTACTAGGAAGTAATCTTCTCTCCTACACACCCTAACCTGAGCCTCACTATCCTCATAAAAACTCTTTACAGCATTTAGTAACTTACTACCTATTCCATACACTTGCAACATCTGCCACATTGCTCCCCTATCCACTCTATCATATGCCTTTTCTAAATCCATTAATGCAATGAAAACTTCCCTACCTTTATCTAAATACTGTTCACATATAAGCTTCAATGTAAACACCTGATCTACACATCCCCTACCCTTTCTAAAGCCTTGCTCTTCTGCAGTCCTGCTCTCTGTCTTACCCCTAATTCTTTCAATAATAACCCTACTATACACTTTACCTGGTTTACTCAGCAAGCTTATTCCCCCATAATTTTCTCTTGTCCCCCTTCTCTTTATATAAAGGAATTATACATGCTCTCTGCCAATTCCTAGGTACCTTTCCCTCTTTCATACATTTATTAAACAAAAATATCAACCACTCCAATACTGTAACTCCCCCTGCTTTTAACATTTCTGTCATGATCCCATCAGTTCCAGCTGTTTATCCCCCCCTTTCATTCTTTGTAATGCCTCACACACCTCCCTCACACTCGCATCTTCCTCTTCTTCACTACTAAAAGGTGTTATACCTCCCTGGCCAGTGCATGAAATTATTGCCCCCTTTCTTTATTGACATTTACTTTTTCCTCAAAATATTCCTGCCATCTACCTAATACCTCCAGCTCCCCATCTACTAATTCCCCTACTGTTTTTAACTGACAAATCCTTCATTCCCTAGGCTTTCTTATCTTGTTTATCTCACTCCAAAATTTTTTCTTATTATTCTCATGCTGATTATAGGTTGAAAATTACTATTATGCTACCTGTAGAGGCTTCTATATTACCAATGTGTTGTACAAAAGCAGAATATATAGACAGAAAGGTACAGGCAGAATCAGATGCATTACAAACCATCATTATACTGTTGAGCATAATGAGCCACAGTTCGGACAGATGTGCCCGCAGGGTTGTGGCTGAGAATGACAGGTAACCAAGTCTGCAAAGAATATCAAGAAATGTTGTCTTATTAAAAATCATCTCAATTATAACAACCTTTGCTCCATTAACTGACAAACCTAGTACACTAGAACCCCCATATCCATGGATTCAGTTTCTGCAGTTTGTTATCCATAGTTTACCATGGCCTGAAAATAACCCTTAATTTTGCTTTATAATGACTCCATAGCACAAAAATAGTGATGGCAGTAGTTCTTCAAAGCCTAAGAGAAACCACGAAGTGCTCCCTATCAGTGAAAATGTGCTAATTCTCGACTTTGTGTAATTGATAAATTACAGTCTCCAGGAGCTTTGTCAAGCCGTGACGGCTTGACAAAGCTCCTGGAGAGCGAAACGTTGCCACAATAAAAATGTCGCATTAGTTGCACTTGTGTCCTTTTACTTTACACATTGTTGGTAATTTTACCAACTTTATTACAATATGAAAGTTTTTCAAATGTGTATTCTCTTCTGTACATGTACAATACACAAAAAATATAAATAAGAGAAGGCCAAATAAAAAACTGTATACATACCAAATTAAACTGTGGAGCATCAAATCCAGTCAAGAAAAAAATAGCATTTCTGCACATAAGTTCTTCAAAGTTATAAGTTGTACAGACGTATTCTTTCCACTTGGTAAAATTATCATTATGTGGAAGAAACTCGTACTCTCCAAGCAACTCCATAAGTTTCTGTAAAAAAAAAAAAAAAAAAATTATTTGAGTCTCTCATTGCATGTACATACAGAACTCGAGAGCAGTGTTCAAAAGTTCAATTATAACTCATCCAAATTAATGCACAACACAATTTGGAGAGAAAACATTAGACAACATTTTGGTCTATCCAGGGCCTAATAAGGCTTTCTTTATTATATCCTCTTACCAGTTACCTTTAAATCTTTGTAAACAATGAAAACTCAGCTATTAGGTAACAGTTTTTTTTTCATGTTTCAACATTCCTGCTAATACAAACTAAAGATTTCACTCTATTTTTAATGTAACAATATGATGCGAGAAGAATTTTACTGCCATGGATTACTGACAATGGATGTAGGACATGTATGCTACCCTCTCACAATGGTTGACATACTGGATGTAGGACATATTACCTGCCCTCTCATCATGGCTGACACATTGGATGTAGGACATACATGCTATCCTCACCACAAGGGTTGACACATTGGCTGTAGGATGTGCCTACCATGTCTGACACACTGGATGTGGGATATGTGTGCTACCTTCCTACCACAGTTGACAGAGACTATGAAGCATCAGAGCAATTACACAAACGAGGGATATAGTTACAGTGGAGTCGAGTCTGTGAAAAGCATAAAGTCTGTCGGTATTAAGAGCTGATGAAGCTTAAGGTGTGAGAAACACCCTTAAAGCCTGTTTAAGCTACACTCTCTAGTAAACCACTTCAAGATGGCATGCATTATCTTTATTTATACGGGAAAGACTCATAGTCTAGACCGACACTTTAACATATCTGGCTTGGTCCTCACTTCTAACTTAGGGCAAGAAAAAACAAAATGTGTGTTCTTTTTTGGTTTGCCCTATAATACATTTTTTTTTTTTTAACACATCAGCCATTTCCCACCAAGACAGGGTGACCCAAAAAGAAAAAAAAAATACTTTCATTATTCAACACTTTCACCATCACTCATATATAATCACTGTCTTTGCAGAGGCGCTCAGATACGACAGTTTAGAAGTCTCTCCAAACTGCTAATAATACAAATGTAATACAATTAGAAAAAAAATTAGTGCAGTAAACAAGAAAAGCAAAAACTAACCTCAATAACTGAAGCAAATGGAGCAAGATACTTGATTGGGCTCTTGATGTATGACACATTGGCAACAGGAGCCAAGGCAAACATGGCCTTCACTTTACTTTGATATTTTGTTTGGGTAGCCATGCATGCAAAAAAAATAGTTGTTCCTGCAACATTTTTATACACTAATATTAATCTACATTCTCAAATGTGGCATCTTTCAGTATAGATTAATGGTATGCAGTAAGAAGGTACTGTACCTACATTTACTTTTTTGTGCAAACATTACCATAATAAAAAATATACGCAAGTGTTAAAAAAATATTCAAAGGCTCAACAGGATGTATAGCATTTTTGGCAGGCTTAAACTAGGAATCAAACCACTTAATAATAAAGACTTTCACAAATGCAATGCTGTTTTAGATCATGAATTTAGCAAAAAACTTAGACAAGTATAGTAAAAAATTATAAATTCTATCAAAAGCTGGACTTGAACAATACAGGTTAAGGTTAAAAGTTCAAGAAATAAGTGCTATTTGGACAGCATGGTAGAAAACCTATGAAATATTTATGTAAATTAAAAATGCCCATTATGCAATAATCAAATTGCATCATGAGAGAGCAAGTCCTACTGTGGTAAATATACAGGTGATGACTACTGCAGTATTTTCAAATTGTTGCAATACAGACCAACATAACACAAATAAAGCACTTAGGATCTGCCTTATAAGGACATCAAGATGCTTTTAGTTTATTATTTAGTACTTACCCATACTATGTCCAATATAATACAGCTGCTGATGTTTAGTTGTGAGCAGGATGTAATCAATGACTGCAGGGATATCAAGAGATGCCATTTCATCCCAGCTGAATAAAATACAGTAGATGGTTTCAAAGGGTAAAATATTTAACAAACAACAAAATGACTACTTGTACTTCAAGACAAGACCTAGTTTCAAAAGCCACTTTATATTATTAAGTCAATAGTCTTTCTTAGTTTTTATTTTGTACGTAAGAAACAATAGGTGGCCTGGTGGCTAAAGCTCCCGCTTCACACACGGAGGGCCCGGGTTCGATTCCCGGCGGGTGGAAACATTTCGACACGTTTCCTTACACCTGTTGTCCTGTTCACCTAGCAGCAAATAGGTACCTGGGTGTTAGTCGACTGGTGTGGGTCGCATCCTGGGGGACAAGATTAAGGACCCCAATGGAAATAAGTTAGACAGTCCTCGATGACGCACTGACTTTCTTGGGTTATCCTGGGTGGCTAACCCTCCGGGGTTAAAAATCCGAACGAAATCTTATCTTATCTTAATCTAAAAGGCAAACTAATCAAAGTGGGAGTGTCACAGTTGCTCTTTGCTGATGACACGGTGCTTTTGGGAGATTCTGAAGAGAAGTTGCAGAGGTTGGTGGATGAATTTGGTAGGATATGTAAAAGAAGAAAATTAAAAGTGAATATAGGAAAGAGTAAGGTTATGAGAATAAAAGAATTAGGTGATGAAAGACTGGATATCAGATTGGAGGGAGAGAGTATGGAGTAGGTGAATGTATTCAGATATTTAGGAGCGGATGTGTCAGGAGATGGGTCTATGAAGGATGAAGTGAATCACAGAACTGATGAGGGGGAAAAGGGTGAGTGGTGCACTTGGGAATCTGTGGAGACAAAGAACTTTGTCCGTGGAAGCAAAAAGGGGAATGTATGAGAGTATAGTTGTACCAACACTCTTGTATGGGTGTGAAGCATGGGTGATGAATGTTGCAACGAGGAGAAGGCTGGAGTCAGTGGAAATGTCATGTCTGAGGGCACTGTGTGGTGTGAATATAATGCAGAGAATTCATAGTTCGGAAATTAGGAGGTGTGGGATTACCAAAACTATTATCCAGAGGGCTGAAGAGGGGTTGTTGAGTTGGTTCGGACATGTAGAGAGAATGGAACAAAACAGAGTGACTACGAGAGTGTATAAATCTGTAGTGGAGGAAGGTGGGGTAGGGGTCGGCCTAGGAAGGGTTGGAGGGAGGGGGTAAAGGAGGTTTTGTGTGCGAGGGGCTTGGACTTCCAGCAAGCGTGCATGAGTGTATTTGATAGGAGTGAATAGAGACAAATGCTTTTTAATACTTGACGTGCTGTTGGAGTATGAGAAAAGTAACATTTATGAAGGGATTCAGGGAAACTGGCAGGCCAGACTTGAGTCCTGGAGATGGGAAGTACAGTGTCTACACCCTGAAGGAGGGGTGTTAATGTTGCACTTTTATAACTGTTTACCTGGAGAGAGTTCCGGGGGTCAACGCCCCCGCGGCCCGGTCTGAGACCAGGCCTCCTGGTGGATCAGAGCCTGATCAACCAGGCTGTTGCTGCTGGCTGATCAGGCTCTGTAGTGTAAAGCACCCCTCTGGCAAGACAGTGATGGAGTGAATGATGAAAGATTTTCTTTTTCGGGCCACCCTGCCTTGGTGGGAATCGGCCGATGTGTTAATAAATATAATATAATATAATATAATATATATATATATATATATATATATATATATATCGTAGGTAGTAGGTTGGTAGACAGCAACCGCCCAGGGAGGTACTACCGTCCTGCCAAGTGAGTGTAAAACGTAAGCCTGTAATTGTTTTACACGATGGTAGGATTGCTGGTGTTTTTTCTGTCTCATAAACATGCAAGGTTTCAGGTACGTCTTGCTACTTCTGCTTACACTTAGGTCACACTACACATACATGTACAAGCATATGTATACACACCCCTCTGGGTTTTCTTCTATTTTCTTACTAGCTCTTGTTCTTGTTTATTTCCTCTTATCTCCATGGGGAAGTGGAACAGAATTCTTCCTCCGTAAGCTATGCGTGTTGTAAGAGGCGACTAAAATGCCAGGAGCAAAGGGGCTAGTAACCCGTTCTCCTGTATATATTACTAAATGTGAAAGGAGAAACCTTTGTTTTTCCTTTTGGGCCACCCCGCCTCGGTGGGATATGGCTGGTGTGTTGAAAGAAAGATATATATATATATATATATATATATATATATATATATATATATATCTATATATATATATATATATATATATATATATATATATATATATATATATATATATATATTATATATAATGGTTTTTAATACTTGACGTGCTGTTGGAGTGTGAGCAAAGTAACATTTATGAAGGGATTCAGGGAAACCGGCAGGCCGGACTTGACTCCTGGAGATGGGAAGTACAGTGCCTGCACTCTGAAGGAGGGGTGTTAATGTCGCAGTTTAAAAA
This sequence comes from Cherax quadricarinatus, assembly GCF_038502225.1. NCBI lineage: Eukaryota > Metazoa > Arthropoda > Malacostraca > Decapoda > Parastacidae > Cherax > Cherax quadricarinatus. The sequence goes on from NC_091292.1 coordinate 1,494,350, forward strand.
CTGTAGTGTAAAGCACCCTTCTGGCAAGACAGTGATGGAGTGAATGATGGTGAAAGCTTTTCTTTTTCGGGCCACCCTGCCTTGGTGGGAATCGGCCAGTGTGATAATAAAAAATAATAAATAAATAAAATATATATATATATATATATATATATATATATATATATATATATATATATATATATATATATATATATATATATATATATATATATATATATATGTATATGTATATATAATACACACACACACACACACACACACACACTGTATATAAAAAAAGGTCAAACCTAAAGTCCCAGAACTTTTCTTCATCAGGTGAGAGACGAGTGTGAGCTCTTGAATACCGGTTTCCTCTGGCATTTCCAAGCCACACATCATAGCCTGCATCTGCCATGATATATGCTGCAATATATATTGAAAAGAATTGCTGACATCAGTTTCTAATAGGTCACTGGAAGTCTATATTACCAAATTTCTAGCACACCTTTGGGTTGTATTTTACATCAAGGTTATGTGTACAGAAGTAATACAGTAAATGGTTATTTTATTGTACATGTTACATAGGTGCAAAAAGTACAGTACTGTAGAAAAAATATGGTATACAATAGATAATTATAAAACAGGGTTCTGTAATACAGAAATATATGTTAAATTCATAAGAGAATAACTGACAAATTATTTTACAAGAGGTTATGTACCTGATTACTACTCATGGTCTGGAAAATAAAAAATTTGGAATGGGGCAAATTAGAAGAATGAGGCAAAGTTGTCTCATAGGATTAGAATACAGGAAAATGCAGCACTCACACAAAGGATATTTTTTGTCTGTAAAATGTTAATGAGCTAGCAGACAGCAACTCTACAATCAATGCATACCAATGAAAATCTGGCAAACCAGCCTCACCTGGTGCCTTTTCTGGAGAAGCTAGTATCCAACTGCAAGACGATGCTAACAATCCATGCTGCATCAACACCGGCTCTCTTGTTTGTATTTCGTTTTCTGAACGGGTTCCCACACGACCATGGGGAATTCTATGTAGTGTCAGTATAAAACCATCATCAGTTGTTACTGTGTGTATTTCTACTGGATATCCATATTTGTTGATCAGACCAGGCTGTTGAACTTTTTATGCTGTTACTCAGGTTATAACATTGAATCTAAATTAGCTGGAATTTACTACATGGAATTATTATTATTTGAAAGACTGTACCTGATACTTTATAAACCAGAGTACTGTATACGTAATGAATGTTAGCAAAGGAATTCTTAGGGTTATTAATACTGGACAACTATGAGTCATATGGGATTGCTTATTTGCACAGAAGTCCACCCCTAGGACATGACTCATCAGTTGGCTAACATCCAAGGACTGTACTTATTTGGTACTAGGTTAACATAGGCAGTATGTATACAGTAAGTTGCATAATAGGTTTAAATTATGAAGATTTAATCAAGGATAACCCAACAAAACCAAAGAGGTCTGAGAAGTAACTGCCTGGCATGAGTCAGTCAATCTACTGCAATGCTCCTCTATTTTTATGTTTATTAAGATTTTTCTGTCTGCTATTTCCATGCTACTATCCATATACCTGATAATTCTGGTTAAATCATTTAGTTTTAGATTAATATTAGTATTAATATTAAGTTATCCTATTTGCTTGATATGTATTGCACAACTAGGGGCTTTTTTATGTAAAATATTTTAGTTCACATTGTAATTCATATTATTTGGGATCTGCCTGACATGTTTGACATTTTCCTAATCTAGCAGCCCAGCCTATGGCCAGGTCTCTTTGTTAATTGATCAGGCTGTTGCTGCTGGCTACTCACCAACCCGCACTGATTATTATTTATTATATATTTATGAGAAACAATAAGCCCATGGGGGTCATTCAACACTATTAGAAAGAGCCCAAATCAATGATAAGAGGCCAGATACTTACTACTTCACCACAGAGGTCAATTCTATACATGGTAATTTAAAATACAGCATTGTATATAGTGTTAATGACTGATCTAACAGATACTAGCAGACCACTGTCATATCTACTGGTTTATTAAGTTTGGATACTGCTTCATCTCCGTTACAAAAAACATTGAAGAAATAATTCAGAATATTAAAATAAAATAACCCAAATTTAATGTTAGTACATTAGATTTTTGAAGTGAATAAATACTATTAGGGTTATTTTCAAAAAAACTATATTAACAAAGCTCTTATAACTTGAAACATAACTGTCTGCCCTGAATAATGGTTCTTCTAATGTTCAAGGTTTAAATTGCATTACTACTATAGTGTTATTGTATTAAAAGTAGATAATGAAACTGAAACATACCAATCACATCAAAAAAATTACAGTAGGTATATGCTACACTGCAATGTCCATAGTGACATGAGAGGCAGATTTAGCCCTTGTTGAAACAAACACCATAGATTAAGCTTAAAGAAACAATAATGGCAAACTGTCACTTACAACATCCAGATCAATATCAGGATTGTAGTTTTCTGACTGGATCCTCACACACCAGCCAGAATATATTGAAGTTAACACCAGCAACAGCCACAGCTGGAAATTCATGGTGTTCCCATCCACTTGCCAGCAGCTGTTTGATAATGGTTTATTTATTTATTTATTTAATGTCTTTGCAAACAGTACATTGAGATTGTATATATACAATAGTGGATTGCAATACAAAGAGAGTCTCTATTATGCCTGGGCATTATGGGCCAACTTAACATTATTGGTTTACATTCTACTTAATACTAAGGAGTAGTATATCATAGTTGTACAGTAGGAAAGTAATTATTTCATAGTTGTACAGTAGAATATTAATTATAAATGAATCAAAATTTGTATAATACAAAGATATACGTATATATGTAGCTTACCATGAAGTTTTCTTTTATGTAGATAACACTACAATGTGGTAGTGATGTCAGTTGATGTTAGTGATGTAGAAGCTGTCAGTTGATGTTAGTGATGGTGAGGTTCATGGTATGAGTTACAGTAAGATGATGGTAGTCTTACATGGAGTTAATGTGACATACATTGTCAACTAATTGAAATGCTTTTGTAGTTGACAACAAGGAGAGTCTTGTTAGTTAACAGTAGTGACGGGTTAGTAGTGTTCTGAAGTGTAGGCGCAATACTTGATGTCAGTGTTGGTGTGTTTCCTGGCAGCTGACAACACTTACTGACAGTGTCAGTGTGAGGTAGTAAGTGTCAGCTGGTGATGGTGAGTGTTATTTGAGTCACTCTGGGTGTGGTTAATACATCCTCAGTAAACACGTGACACACATGTTCTTCACTCCTCCCAACACTCAACCAAGTCACAATTATCATAAATATCCTGTACAACCAAACAGTCCACCCCAAAAATAACCCGGTATTAAAAGATATAGGTTTTTAAGGTTATCCTTGATGGCGTTATATATTTTTGCTACTAAAAATGACTTAGAAGTTGTCTATGATTGATGAAGCTTGTGTTGGTACATACATTGAGACACATTGTTTACTGTGCCCAGCAGCTTATGTTGACTTCCCATTTTATTGTTATATCCAGTTGAGGGGTGGCGCTAAACCCGTAGGGGTCTTATACCACTTGGGGAAATGGGAGACAATCAGGTTCGATCCAAGGGAAATGAAAATAGGTTTAATTCCTTAACAGGCATGAAGTAGATAGTTATGCTTCAAACATCCTACATTATACAGTAATAATAAAGACGGATATGGTAAGCATGTCATGGTCAGACTTAAATGAATCACTTCAGGAAGACATGTCTGTCATGTTTTTTTTGCCCGATTTATCTTACGGTGCATAACAAATTATCGTTTTTTTTTTCATCCATATTATAATACAAAATTATACAAACTGACAATTAATTTGCTCTAAATCACAATTTCCAATAACCATTTTCATTACAGCTGTTTTAAATAATTATAAAGATTAAAAATAACGTTTTTTATTTCTTTGCAAAGGTTACAATGTGTAATTACAATTTTGATTTGTTATATACAAGAAAGCCACTATCATGCCGGGGTATTTAGGGCAGAAAAACAAATTTCCTTATAAGTCATAAATAATGTAATGGCTATCAATATGATAGGCATTTCTGAGATATAAGATTAAGGAAGAAAAAAATATAGTAGTTTATTTTAGATTAAGACTCCTTAATGGGATGATCATGATGTAGGTGTAATTTCAGGTTTTAGTTATGCAGAAAATAAATTTAACATCAATATTTTATGATCTATTACCCTTACGATTTTAATGTTTCTTTAATGTATTGTAGATTTCAGTGTTGCTGTATAGCCCTTGTGGCTTAGCGCTTCTTTTTGATTATAATAATGTAGATTTCAGTATAGTATTGAAAATGGTTGTGATTACACTTACAATTTACCTGTAATTTGTCAGACAGTACATACTAAAATTAAGGAGTTATATATTTAAAAAGTCTTAATATCTTATTGAACTGCAGGTGAGAAATAAGAACTCTGGAGGAAACTTGAATTTGGAACTTGTGCAAGTGAGTCAAAGTTCACACAAAGATAAATATATTTTTAGGCGTTTATAGTGAGCTTGAAGAGCTGAGCTCTACACATCAAGTAGGTTCCTTATTGTTTTTTCTCGCTGTATAGCCCTTGTGGCTTAGCGCTTCTTTTTGATTATAATAATAATTATTGTTTTTATGTTACTTTGAACAACTGAGAGGCCAGAATTATTTATGTTTGGTTAAGTATTTATTATTATTCTTACTATTTATTATATTCATGAAAAGCACTAAATGTGTAAGGGTCATTTAGTACTATATGAAAAGTAAGATGGCAGAGTGGGGTGAGGTGCAGGACATAAAGCAATGGCAATAACAGATAACATTGAGCATCATCACCCCCGCGGCCCGGTCTGAGACCAGGCCTCATTGTGGATCAGGGTCTGATCAACCAGGCTGTTACTGCTGGATGCACGCAAGCTGACGTACGAACCACAGCCCGGTTGGTCAGGTACTGACTCTAGGTGCCTGTCCAGTGCCTTCTTGAAGACAGTCAGGGGTTTATTGGTAATCCCCCTTATGTATACTGGGAGGCAAATGAACAGTCTTGGGCCCCTGACACTTATTGTGTTGTCTCTCAGTGTACTCGTGGCGCTCCTGTTTTTCATCGGGGAATGTGGCATCTCCTGCCGAGTCTTTTGTTTTCATATGGAGTGATTTTTGTATGCAAGTTTGGTACCAATCCCTCCAGGACCTTCCAAGTGTATATTATCATGTATCTCTCTCGCCTGCGTTCGAGAGAATACAGATCAAAGATCTTCAACCGTTCCCAGTCATGAATTGGAATAGTTTGGGAAGCGAAGTAATGGAGGCAGGATCCATACATAGCTTTAAGCAGAGGTATGATAAAGCTCACGGTACAGGGAGAGTGACCTAGTAGCGACAAGTGAAGAGGCAGGGCCAGGAGCTTGGACTCGACCCCTGCAACCTCAACTAGGTGAGTACGCACACAAACTCATACACAAAGACACACACACACACACACATACAGATCAAGGACCTTCAACCGTTCCCAGTAGTTGAGGTGCCTTATCGCACTTATGTGTGTCGTGAAAGTTCTTTGTACACTCTCCAGGTCTGCAATGTCGCCAACCTTGAAGGTGACCGTTAGTGTACAGCAGTATTCCAGCCTAGAGAGCACGAGTGATTTGAAGAGAATCATCATGGGCTTGGCGTCCCTAGTTTTGAAGGTTCTCATTATCCATCCTATCATTTTCCTAGTGGATGAGGTAGATACGTTGTTATGGTTTTTGAAAATTCAAATTCAAAGTTTATTCTCTATAAGGATTACAATGCTGAGTTTACAGAATTTGGTTATTGTGTGGTTTACATGTAGTAAAATAATGATTACAGAGTGTACCACTAGAACACCTAGCATGGCTAGGCATTTCGGGCAGACTTAGCTTAAATCTTAATTTTAAAATATTACAAATTATGAGGTAAGTTGGCATTATGGCTAAGTGACTAAATACTAGTTTGTGAGTTTAGCAATGTGAATGCTTTTGTTTTGGCACAGTACATAGTTTCAGTATTGGAGTATCACAGGATTCATTATTTTAAGATTGAGATTAATATTTCTGTTTATGGTCAAATGGGTGAGTGAGTGTAAGTGTGAACCACCAGGAGGTATTCGTGTAATTAGTTGACGGGGTGTATCAGGGAGATAAGATGTTTTCTAATGATAGTTTTGAAGGTGATGAATGTGTCTGCAGTTCTAGAGTTCTCAGGTAGGGTGTTCCAGATTTTAGGGCCTTTGACATACATTGAATTTTTGTAAAGGTTTAGTCGGACACGGGGAATGTCATAGAGATGTTTGTGTCTGGTGTTATGCCTGTGGGTTCTGTCACAACTATCAAGAAAGCATTTTAGGTCAAGGTTAATATTGGAATTTAAGGTCCTGTAGATATAGATTGCACAGTAGTAAGTGTGGATGTTCTGAACAGGGAGTAAGTTTAGATCTATGAAGAGTGGGGGGGGGGGGTGTTGCCAGGGATGGGATTTAGGGATTATTCTTACTGCGGCTTTTTGTTGGGTTATTATTGGCTTTAGGTGTGTTGCTGCAGTTGAACCCCAAGCACATTATTATTATTATAATAAAAAAGAAGCGCTAAGCCACAAGGGCTATACAGCGCTGAACCCCAAGCACAGATAGCATAGGTGAGGTATGGATATATAAGTGAATGGTATAGGATGGACTTATCTTTGTTATTAAAAACCCATAATTATTATTGCATTCATGGGGGTGGGGGGTACTAAACCTGTAAAGGTCATACAGCACCTTGGGTAATGGAAGGCATTCAGGCTTGATTCAAGGAAGTGGAGCTTTGGTCCAATTCATTAGTAAAAACTTATAAGTTATACACTATATAGATGAAGACATTGCAGATTCTCACATGTGTTGGGGCCGTAATTTATTACTCTCCCTATTATTATTATTATTATTAAATTAAACTATTCAGGAATTCTTTGCTTTTATATATTGTTTATTTCACTCTTATGCTGTTGTAAAATATTTAATGTAACCTCATTATAATAGTGATTTCATGTTATTATAACAAATTTTCATATATGATTATAGTATGAAATTAATTTACATCTCTATATGTAACTAAATTAAGCCTTTATATACACTCCATAATGTGTAAAGGTAGAAAGTTGAAAGTGAACATGGAAAAGAGTAAGGTGATGAGGGTAGGTTTATTTCCCTATAATTGTCACTCAGTCTTGTCCACTTTCTTCCCATTATATAAATGAACTATGCATGTTCTCTGCCTATCCTTGAGTCTCTTCTCTTCTTTCATGCATATATTAAACAAATATAACACCGACACTAAAACTACCGTATATCCCTCTCGTATGCATTTGAGTACATAATAAGAAGGTGCAATAAATAGATTATTTTTCCAGCAAAAATCACTGTAGGCTTTAAGAAAAACTGTTTGTGAAACAGTATCACTTTCCTCATCAATTATCTTAATCTTCAAGAGTAAAAACCTGAATATTGAGGATCTTTGACAAGTTAAGTTGTCAGTGTTATACTGTATCTTATCATCATGGCCATCATCATCTAAAGAACTTCCAGGAACAGAAACACTAACTGAAGAATTTGTTTGAAGATGCTGAACATCTGGCATATTATTATTTCTCGGTTTCTTTTTTGTTGATGAAAGTTTTTTTGCAATGAACTCTGATAGTTGTCATGATGAACTCTTAGGTTCAACAGCTGTAGCCAAGCAAAAGAATAATGCAGAGTTTTATACCCACTCATCTCTTGAACAACAACCCTCAATTCCTTCAGATATGATTTAACACATAATAAACCTGCAGCTGGAAAATTATGCTGAATGCAAAATTCAATGTAAGCTAACAGCAAATCTTTATACAAAGCAACATTACTTTCATGTCCAGTTACATGCAGTTGGGCTTTAAAAAATGCTTCAAATGATTGTTTATCACCACCCTCCTGACACAGTTGGGTCAGTGTTTTATGTTTAGATGGTCTAGCAAATTGATTAAATGAATGCAACTTTAAATGACGTGACTCAAACAATTTTTTCTCAGTCTTTGTCTCTTGTGATCCTTTAATTTTCATTTGAGAAGATAGCTGGGATTGGGCTTGAGTCTTCATGTTGGGGGATCTGTTTTTATCCATGTAAGAAAATGTCTGGGACTGGTGTTCAGCAGCTGTTGAGAGGCTATCAGAATATTGGAATATTGCTGCACACTGATGGCACCTTTCAGGGCAGGTGAAGTTGCTGACCTGGAGAATGTACAGAGAATCTTCACGGCGCACATAACGGAGATAAAACACCTCAATTACTGGGAGCGCTTGAGGTTCCTGGACCTGTATTCCCTGGAATGCAGGCGGGAGAGATACATGATTATATACACCTGGAAAATCCTAGAGGGACTAGTACCGAACTTGCACACGAAAATCACTCACTACGAAAGCAAAAGACTTGGCAGACGATGCAACATCCCCCCAATGAAAAGCAGGGGTGTCACTAGCACGTTAAGAGCCCATACAATAAGTGTCAGGGGCCCAAGACTGTTCAACTGCCTCCCAGCATACATAAGGGGGATTACCAACAGACCCCTGGCAGTCTTCAAGCTGGCACTGGATAAGCACCTAAAGTCGGTTCCTGACCAGCCGGGCTGTGGCTCGTATGTTGGTTTGTGTGCAGCCAGCAGTAACAGCCTGGTTGATCAGGCTCTGATCCACCAGGAGGCCTGGTCACAGACCGGGCCGTGGGGGCGTTGACCCCCGGAACTCTCTCCAGGTAAACTCCAGGTATGCTAATTTTTTCTCCCTTACCACCCTCTTTACCTCATCATTCTGGTAGTTGCATCCACCTTCCTATACCATCAAGCTTCTGCTGCACACTGACATTACATTCTTAAATCTACCCCATATTTATTATATTTTAGTTTTAGAAAACAAAGTTTTATAGGTAGAAAATTTTAAATATCTACTTAATTTCACCTTGATGTGAAGTTACACCAGACACAGGATTGATGATTTGCATATTCAGTATTTACTCAGATTTTCAAGTATAGTACAGTATTTTCTATGGTTCTGTCATTTCTGTATTGACACAGTGGTACCTTGACTTATGAGTTTAATTTGCTCTGTGACCCAGGTTATAACTCAATTTGCTTGTATATCAAACCAGTTTTCCTCATTGAAATTAATTGAAATGCCATTAATCTGTTCCAGCCCCCCAAAAATCACCCCATTTTTTTATGGAGTTTTAAATAAAAAAATATATTTATAAATAAAAGGATTTTTGCCTTTTTTGCCAGGCCCCAGCAATGTTTTAGAAGTGCTGGAGTATATATGAAACTCCTTGAAGCATGGTGTAAGATGAGTGTCACTCCACTGCTGACAGTGCAGCAGTGGAGTGATATTTGGCTTTATTTTTCACCATTACACATAAACATGTCTGTGTATCTGTTTGTTTCTGTCTGTCTAGCTCTATGTTTATATCTGTCTTTCTGTCTGCCTGTGTATCTGTTTGTTTCTGTCTGTCTAGCTCTATGTTTATATCTGTCTTTCTGTCTCACGAGAGAGCCACTCATGAACCAACAGGTATTACACATGTTGCAGAGTTGTCACCTTTGATTCCTGAATAAGTGAAAATGTGTATTGCTTGCCAGTCATGCTTATTATGCCTTACATCTACAAGCATAGTACATAAAGCACTTTGTCTGGATATTTTAGGTTATCCTAGGTAATTTACACTATGTATAACTGTGTTTATGTGTACCTGTGAGACAGAGATAGAGATAGACACACAGATAGACAGAGACAGATATAGGCAGACAGAAAGAGATAGAGACAGCCATAGCAAATCAGCCAGCTAGCTAGCCACTGGCCAGCCAGCTGGCCACCCAACCACCCGGCCTGCTGAACATGTATTACACGTTCCAGAATTGTTTCTCTTTACTTAGGGCATACGTTATAGAACATTCTGGCAGGATGACACTACTAGTGGTATCAAAATTGAAAGGATATTACACATTAGTTATTATCAAGGTTTTTGATATTTCCTTGGTATCTCCTGTGAGTGGTGGCATGTCTGAAGCTCACTCGTAACTTGGATTATGGCTTGCAACTCGAGGCAAAAAATCGACCGAGCGACGGCTTGTACCTCAGAAAACTCGTAAGTTGGGGCACTCGTAAGTCAAGGCACCATTGTACTACCATTATTTCTAAGTTGTAAACAAAACAAAAAAAAAAAGTGAAAAAAAAAATATGAGGATGGCAAATGAAACATAGAGAGATAAAGATGGTTGGGCCAGTTGTGCAAACGATTGCTCATGTCTCCATCATTTTTTTTGTATCATAAAACTTTATTGCATTTTACCAAAAACAGATTCCTTGGCAATACGTTATGTAACTTACATTGTAATTATTTTTGTAGGCCTATGGCATTCACAGTGCCGAGTACTTATTGAGAGTTACAGACTGAGCTCACTGAGTGTGTTTACAAACTGTATATTGCAAACTCTTCAGACTGAGTGTATATTGAGAAACTCTTCAAACTGAATGTGCAGTGCAACCTTGGTTATTGATTGCATTACTTGTCGAATACATAAATCAGTTTTCAAATAAGGTGTTTGAGAAAAAAAGGTCCCGGTTTTTGTATGTTCTCTTGGTCGTCGACGGACAAGTTTTCACATGTATGGAACAGAACAAAACGGCTCAGGTCATGTGCTCACGGAATGCACACTGGACAATGGGCTGAGAGCATGTGTATGAGTTGGTCTAGTCACTAACTCGCATGCTGTAAACACCTCTTGAGCTTTTGTTGTGCATCTTATGAACTTTTTTTGTTATTTTGCAGTTTTGGTGCAATTTGTTTTTATTGTTAGATAAGCTATAATGAGTCCAAAGATGAAAGAAAAAAGTTGTAAAAAGTACTGTTGAGTTAAAAAACAAATTTATTTATTTATTTATTATTTTGTGTCTTTGCAAACAGTACATTGAGATTTTGTATTTACAATAGTGGGTTGCAATGCAAAGAGAGCCTCTATTATACCAAGGCATTATGGGCCAACTTAACATTATTGGCTTATAAACTACTTAACACTAAGGATTATATCATAGTTGTACAGTAGGATAGTAATTATTTCATAGTTGTACAGTATATTATTAATTATAAATGAATCAAAATTTGTACAAGACAAAAGTTATATTCATATATTCAAAAATGCTTTTTGTGAAAATAATGATTCAATTATATTCCTGTCAACAATGGATAAAAGGTTCAAAGTGATTGTTGAAGTTATGATGTGGGAGTACGTAAGTGAGTATGTGTGTACTGAGTATTTAGCGTTTAGTCTAGGGTGATTAAGTGGCTTTTAAGAAGAGACTTAAATTGATTTTCAGACTGGGTTACTTTAATATCTTCTGGTAATGAATTCCATATTTTGGAGCCCTTTATGGGCATAGAGTTTTTACATAGAGATCTGTGTCTTGTGTTGTGGTCATGTGTCCTGTTTAGGTTGGTGAGGAGAAGTTTGAGTGTAAGTAAGTAAGTAAGTAAATTTATTCAGGTATACACAAATACAGTTACATAGAATTATCATACATAGCAGCATATGTGTATTGAACCTTATTTCCATTGGAGTCCTTTTACCTTATTATTATACTATAAAGGTTATAATATTTTCTTATTATTCTACAATGAAGATAACATCTTATTATCATACTAAAAAGACTATCTACTACACGAGGGTCATTAAGACTATCTACAATACGAGGGTCATTACTAGGGATAAGGTAAAATTTACACGTATTTTAGCTAAAAAATAGAAAATCATTCCCCTCCCTTTCTGTAGCTTCAATCATCAGACACTTTTTGGCAGTCTTCTTGAACTGGTGGAGGGTTTATATTTGCGTGTATTGTTCTGTGTATGTAGTAGGCACATGAATAAGTATGGATGTTCTTAATGGTGAGCAGATTCAGATTTTTGAAAATTGGTGGAGTATGCTGGCGGGAGTGGGAATTTGTTATTATTCTTACTGCTGCCTTTTGCTGGGTTATTAGGGGTTTTAGGTGATTGGATGTTGTTGATCCCCATGCACAAATTCTATAAGTAAGATAAGGGTATATGAGTGAGTGGTACAGTGCCAGGAGAGCTGATTGTGGAACGTAGTACCTTATCTTTGATAGTATACCTACAGTCTTGGAGATTTCCTTGGTGATTTGTTGCATGTGTGTCCGGAACTTAAGGCTACTGCCAAGGTGGATACCTAGGAATTTTCCCTCTGTGAGTCTTGGGACTGATGATCCATTTAGCATTATGTTAATTGGATCATTTGCAGCTTTGTTTCCAAACTGAATGAAATAGGTTTTATCAGTGTTCATGGTAAGTTTGTTAGTCATCATCCAGGCAGATATATTTTCTGTAATTCGGCATTGACTGTGTTTGCTAGTATGACTGTGTTTGGGTGGGAAAAGACATATGTAGTGTCATCTGCAAATAATATGGGTTTGAGTAGATCATTGATGTAGATGAGAAAGAGGAGTGGTCCAAGGACACTTCCTTTTGGGACTCCTACTGTGATTGGTTGGATGGAAGAGTTTGCATCATTTGCATACACATATTGAGTTCTGCTACTAAGGTATGATTTTAGGTAGTTGAGGGAGTGGCCTCTGATACCATAGTGCGTTAATTTGGAGTACAGCAGTTCATGGTCGACTGTATCGAAAGCTGTACATAAATCAATGAAAATGCCCAGCTGGACTTCATTCTTTTCAAGTGCGGTATATATTAGTTCTAGCATGTGTATAATAGCATCATTTGTGCTTTTATTATTCCTGAATCCAAACTGACAAGGGTTTAATATGTTGTGTGAGACGAGGTAGGAATAGATCCGTCTATGAATTAATTTTTCAAAGATTTTAGAGAGCAGTGGTAAGTTAGATATTGGTCTATAGTTATTGAAGTCAGCTTGGACACCTCCTTTGTGGATCGGAGTGACCCTCGCTATTTTGAGGATTGTTGAGAAGGTAGATGATTCAATGGATTTGTTAAAGAGCATTGCAATAATTGGTGACAATACTTGAGGAAATTTTTTGTACATAAAAGCATGAAGAAAGTATGAAGAAGTTTAGCTCTGCATGGTTGATATAGCAAAACTTTTTGGTAAATCAGTGTCTACCATTAACAGGATATTGGGCCAAAGGGAAAAAATTAAAGCAGCTGATCTTGCAAAAAGCACAAAAGTGATATTAAAGCAAAGGCCACAAATTATTGAGGAGGTTGAAAAAACTTGTTGATTTGGATAAACAAAAAATAGTTACAGGGTGATAGTATTTCAGAGGCCATTATTTGTGAAAAAGCAAGGCAGTTGCATGATGACCTGAAAAAAAAAACTGGAACAAGTGCTGAAACTCAGATCAATCCTTCAAGGCTAGTAGGGGTTGGTTTGATAATTTTAAGAAAAGAAGCAGCATTCATAGTGTGGCTAGGCATGGGGAGGCTGCCAGTGCTGACAAAGTGGCTGTTGAAAAGTATGTTACTGAATTCCAAGAATATATAGAGGCTGAGGGGTTTGTCCCCCAACAAGTGTTTTAATGTGACGAGACAGGCCTCTTCTGGAAGAAAATGCCCAAGAGGACCTATATAACTGAAGAGGAAAAGTCAGTACCAGGGCACAAGTTGTTGAAAGACAAGCTCACTCTTATTGTATGGTATTGCAAGTGGGGACTTGAAATTGAAGCCCTTACGTGTTTATCATTCTGAAAACCGTGCGTTTTTAAGAATTTTTTTTTTTTTCAACAAGTCGACGGTCTCCCACCGAGGCAGGGTGACCCAAAAAAGAAAGAAAATCCCCAAAAAGAAAATACTTTCATCATCATTCAACACTTTCACCACACTCACACATTATCACTGTTTTTGCAGAGGTGCTCAGAATACAACAGTTTAGAAGCATATACATATAAAGATACACAACATATCCCTCCAAACTGCCAATATCCCAAACCCCTCCTTGAAAGTGCAGGCATTGTACTTCCCATTTCCAGGACTCAAGTCCGACTGTATGAAAATAACCGGTTTCCCTGAATCCCTTCACTAAATATTACCTTGCTCACACTCCAACAGATTGTCAGGTCCCAAGTACCATTCGTCTCCATTCACTCCTATCTAACACGCTCACGCACGCTTGCTGGAAGTCCAAGCCCCTCGCCCACAAAACCTCCTTTACCCCCTCTCTCCAACCCTTTCGAGGACGACCCCTACCCCGCCTTCGTTCCCCTATAGATTTATATGCTTTCCATGTCATTCTACTTTGATCCACTCTCTCTAAATGACCAAACCACCTCAACAACCCCTCTTCTGCCCTCTGACTAATACTTTTATTAACTCCACACCTTCTCCTAATTTCCACACTCCGAATTTTCTGCATAATATTTACACCACACATTGACCTTAAACAGGACATCTCCACTGCCTCCAACCGTCTCCTCGCTGCTGCATTTACCACCCAAGCTTCACACCCATATAAGAGTGTTGGTACCACTATACTTTCATACATTCCCTTCTTTGCCTCCATAGATAATGTTTTTTGACTCCACATATACCTCAATGCACCACTCACCTTTTTTCCCTCATCAATTCTATGATTAACCTCATCCTTCATAAATCCATCTGCCGACACTTCAACTCCCAAGTATCTGAAAACATTCACTTCTTCCATACTCCTCCTCCCCAATTTGATATCCAATTTTTCTTTATCTAAATCATTTGATACCCTCATCACCTTACTCTTTTCTATGTTCACTTTCAACTTTCTACCTTTACACACATTCCCAAACTCATCCACTAACCTTTGCAATTTTTCTTTAGAATCTCCCATAAGCACAGTATCATCAGCAAAAAGTAACTGTGTCAATTCCTATTTTGAATTTGATTCCCCAAAATTTAATCTCACCCCTCTCCCGAACACCCTAGCATTTACTTCCTTTACAACCCCATCTATAAATATATTAAACAACCATGGTGACATTACACATCCCTGTCTAAGACCTACTTTTACCGGAAAATAGTCTCCCTCTCTTCTACACACCCTAACCTGAGCCTCACTATCCTCATAAAAACTCTTTACAGCATTTAATAACTTACCACCTATTCCATATACTTGTAACATCTGCCACATTGCTCCTCTATCCACTCTATCATATGCCTTTTCTAAATCCATAAATGCAATAAAAACTTCCCTACCTTTATCTAAATACTGTTCACATATATGCTTCAATGTAAACACTTGATCTACACATCCCCTACCCACTCTGAAACCTCCTTGCTCGTCCGCAATCCTACATTCTGTACACAAATAACCCACACATAAAAGAGAGAAGCTTACGACGACGTTTCGGTCCGACTTGGACCATTGACAAAGTCACACTGTGTGACTTTGTCAATGGTCCAAGTCGGACCGAAACGTCGTCGTAAGCTTCTCTCTTTTATGTGCGGGTTATTTGTGTATCGTTCCAGTCACGGTATTGTGCCTTTTTTGTTATCTACATTCTGTCTTACCTCTAATTCTTTCAATTATAACCCTGCCGTAAACTTTTCCTGGTATACTCAGTAAACTTATTCCTCTATAATTTTTACAATCTCTTTTGTCCCCTTTCCCTTTATATAAAGGTACTATACATGCTCTCCGCCAATCCCTAGGTACCTTCCCCTCTTTCATACATTTATTAAACAAAAGTACCAACCACTCCAACACTATATCATCCCCTGCTTTTAACATTTCTGTCATGATCCCATCAGTCCCAGCTGCTTTACCCCCTTTCATTCTACATAATGCCTCACGTACCTCCCCCACACTTACATTCTGCTCTTCTTCACTCTTAAAAGATGGTATACCTCCCTGACCAGTGCATGAAATTACCGCCTCTTTTCTTCCTCAACATTTAAAAGTTCCTCAAAATATTCTTGCCATCTACCTAATACCTCCATCTCCCCATCTACTAACTCCCCTACTCTGTTTTTAACTGACAAATCCATACTTTCCCTAGGCTTTCTTAACTTGTTTAACTCACTCCAAATTTTTTTCTTATTTTCATTAAAATTTCTTGACAGTGCCTCTCCCACTCTATCATCTGCTCTCCTTTTGCACTCTCTCACCACTCTCTTCACCTTTCTTTTTCTCTCCATATACTCTGCTCTTCTTATAACACTTCTGCTTTGTAAAAACCTCTCATAAGCTACCTTTTTCTCTTTTATCACACCCTTTACTTCATTCCACCAATCACTCCTCTTTCCTCCTGCCCCCACCCTCCTATAACCACAAACTTCTGCCCCAGATTCTAATACTGCATTTTTAAAACTATTCCAACCCTCTTCAACCCCCCCACTACTCATTTTTGCACTAGTCCACCTTTCTGCCAATAGTCGCTTATATCTCACCCGAACTTCCTTCTCCCTTAGTTTATACACTTTCACCTCCCTCTTACTTATTGTTGCCACCTTCCTCTTTTCCCATCTACCTCTTACTCTAACTGTAGCTACAACTAAATAATGATCCGATATATCAGTTGCCCCTCTATAAACATGTACATCCTGGAGCCTACCCATCAACCTTTTATCCACCAATACATAATCTAACGAACTACTTTCATTACGTGCTACATCATACCTTGTATATTTATTTATCCTCTTTTTCATAAAATATGTATTACTTATTACCAAATCTCATTCTACACATAGCTCAATTAAAGGCTCCCCATTTACATTTACCCCTGGCACCCCAAATTTACCTACTACTCCCTCCACAACATTTTTACCGACTTTAGCATTGAAATCCCCAACCACCATTACTCTCACACTTGATTCAAAACTCCCCACGCATTCACTCAACATTTCCCAAAATCTCTCTCTCTCCTCTACACTTCTCTCTTCTCCAGGTGCATACACGCTTACTATAACCCACTTTTCACTTCCAATCTTTATTTTACTCCACATAATCCTTGAATTAATACATTTGTAGTCCCTCTTTTCCTGCCATAGCTTATCCTTCAACATTATTGCTACTCCTTCTTTAGCTCTAACTCTATTTGAAACCCCTGACCTAATCCCATTTATTCCTCTCCATTTAAACTCTCCCACCCCCTTCAGCTTTGTTTCATGTCTTATGAAAAACAAATAGACTGTAGTGTGGAGGGCCATCATGAAAGCTTGGGTAACTAAGATATAATTTTTTACTGAGTGGGTTCATGAGGTCTTTGCTCCCACTGTCAAAAAGTACCTCATTAAAAAACAGTTGCCACTCAGGGCACTTTTATGCATGGATAATGCTCCTGCTCACCCTCCATAGCTTTCAAAATGAGTTGCTGGAGGAGTTCAGTTTTATAGCTGTGAAGTTCTTGCCTCCCAACACCATTCTTCTCATCCAGGCCATAGACTACCAGGTCATTTCTGACTTCAAGAAACTGCACCAAAGCACTTTTTGAAAGGTGCATTGAAGTCACTTCAGAAACAATTTATTTATTTATTTATTTATTTATTTATTTATTTATTTATTTATGTCTTTGCAAATAGTACATTGAGATTTTGTATTTACAATAATGGGTTGCAATGCAAAGAGAGCCTCTATTATGCCTAGGCATTATGGGCCGACTTAACATTGTTGACTTACAGACTACTTAACAATATATTATTATATATTATTATATTATATTGTTGGAGTGTGAGCAAAGTAACATTTATGAAGGGATTCAGGGAAACCGGCAGGCTGGACTTGAGTCCTGGAGATGGGACGTACAGTGCCTGCACTCTGAAGGAGGGGTGTTAATGTTGCAGTTTAAAAACTGTAGTGTAAAGCACCCTTCTGGCAAGACAGTGATGGAGTGAATGATGGTGAAAGTTTTTCTTTTTCGGGCCACCCTGCCTTGGTGGGAATCGGCCAGTGTGATAATAAAAAAAAATTGTCATTTGGGGTCTGGAACAGATTAATTCTGTTTACATTATTCTGTGGGAAAAATTGCTTTGATTGTCATGGATTTTGATTGTTGAATCAACATCTGAAATGGATTAACTCAAAAACTGAGGTTCCACTGTATGTATATTGAAACTTCAAACTGAGTGTACGTACATTGAAAACTCTTAACACTGCTCGAAAAGCGTTTGTATTCTAGTGGCTTTCTTTTGTGCCTAACAATACAGTGGAACCTCGGTTTTTTATTGCCCTGATTTTTGTTGAATTCAGTTTTCGACAATTTTTTTAACCAAAATTTTGTTCCAGTTTTCGTTCATCACCTGTTTTCGTCAGTCCGCCATACCAAACGTGAGTGAGTTGCAAAGTTTTGTGCAGAAATATCACCCTAACAAAGCTGTTGCAAGCCATGTCTGCAACATGTTCAATGACAATACCTTGTCCCATTTTAGGCAAATCTTAGAGATGCCAGAAAGACCTCTCTGGACAGATTTTTTGTGCAGCAGGTCCAGTGCCAGTAAAAGGGAAGTAACCCCGGATAGGGACTTGATACCTGCAGTCCTTATGGAGGGGGATTCCCCTTCCAACCAACAACCTCTCCTACTCCCTCTCCCCTCCTCCCTCTCCCCTCCTTGCATCTTCCAAAAGCCAACAAGAGTCTTCAGTAAAGGTAAAAGTGATATTGAATGTTCATTTATCCATTTCATTAGTCCTTTATATTTATTTCTCATTGTTTTCTGTATGTAAAACTATAGTTACTCTATAAAATGTATTTTTTGTTAATACTTTTGGGTGTCTGGAATGGATTAATTGCATTTATGTACATTATTTCTTATGGGAAATATTGCTTCAGTTACCATCAAATTCAGTTTTTGTCAATCTTTCTGGAACAAATTAATGATGAAAACCAAGGTTCCACTGTATTTTATTACACTAACTAACATCTATGTACAGCAGAAGTAAAAGAAAAATTTGAATTTGAATGTATACATTGAAAACAATGCAAGCTGAGTGTATAATGAGAACACTGAAGTTGGAGTGTATATTGATAATACATACTCAGTCTGTAGTGTATTAAGAACTGGATAAACCTGGTACATAGCAGAGCAGAGCAGGTGCTGCACAACTAAACATTAAGATTGACAGCACTCTAATTGCCAGACATAATGAGGGCAAATCCCTAGGCCTATACCTCGACAACAACCTGAATTTCAGCATCCATATCCAACACATATCAAAAAAAGTATCCAAAACAGTTGGGATCCTCTCCAAGATACGATACTACGTGCCACAAAATGCCCTTCTCACACTATACCATTCACTCATTTATCTATACCTCACCTATGCTATTTGTGCTTGGGGTTCAACTGCAGCAACACACCTAAAGCCAATAATAACTCAAAAAGCCACAGTAGGAATAATCATTAAATCCCATCCCTGGCAACACACCCCCCCCACTCTTAATAGATCTAAACTTACTCCCTGTTCAGAACATCCACACTTACTACTGTGCAATCTACATATACAGGACCTTAAATTCCAATATTAACCTTGACCTAAAATGCTTTCTTGATAGTTGTGACAGGACCCACAAGCATAACACCAGACACAAACATCTCTACGACATTCCCCGTGTCCGACTAAATCTATACAAAAATTCAATGTATGTCAAAGGCCCTAAAATCTGGAACACCCTACCTGAAAACTCTAGAACTGCAGACACATTCATCACCTTCAATACTACCGTTAGAAAATGTCTTATCTCCCTGATACACCCTGTCAACTAACTACATAAAAACCAACTGGTGGTTCACCCTTAAACTCACTCACCCATTTGACTATAAGCACAGAAATACGTATCTTAATCTTAAAATAATGATTCCTAACTAGTCACAAGTTTGCCTGTGATACTCCAATATAGAAACTAGGTATTGTGCCAAAACAAAAGCATTCACATTGCTAAACTCACAAGTATTTAATCACTTAGTATTTAGTCAACTTACTCCAGAATTTGTAATAATTTAGGGTTAAGAATTAATCTAAGTTTGCCCGAAATGCCTAGCCTTGCTAGGTGTTCTAGTGGCCCCCTCTGTAATTAGTATTTTATTACATGTTAACCACACAATAACCAAAATCTGTAAACCCCGCATTGTAATCCTTATAGAGAATAAACTTTGATTTGATTTGATAAATGAAAAAAACAGCAAAAGTTGTTTTATATCAGGGAAAAATTAAATAATGCACTTATAAAACATTATTTTATTGCTAAGATGTCAGTACAGTTCATCAGCTGGTTTCAGTAGTAGTGCCAGTAATAAATACATTGGAAGAATACTTGATCACTGATACTGAACAAGTACAATTCAGTATATACAAAAATAGATTGCACTCAAGTCAAGTACAGTATATGCAGTCTTCTAATCAATTTATATATATATACATGTATATATATATATACACACACACACACACAACAAATACTGTATATCCTACTTCTACATAAATATGCTACTATTTAGTTTTGGTCTCTTTAAGGAAGCACCTGTTATATGAAATATGATAAAAGCATTGCCTGGAAAAGCATGTCCGACACAGTACAGTATGTATATCAAAACAAAACAATTTGTGAATCCACAGACTATATGGATCATCTGTATAGGAACTTTCTAACTAAATTTTTAAAGTGATTAAGAGTACAGTAATATTAAATGATATGCATTTGGAAATATAACAAATATGTGTAGCATATTACTTTTCACATGATACATATCACATGCAGCTTCTTATTTATACTTTTAATTAGCTACAAATTCTAGCATGTTAGCTGACCTGCCCAAGATGGAATGTTACACTTTTATCACAGAAAATATCCAGGGCATGCAGGTGCCAACCCCCCATGAAACTCAGATGTTAGTAGAGGGTCTACTAAGGAAAAATGGAGTATGAGGTTGGTTGGACGATTCACGCATCATCCATGAAACAAAGAGGAACTTTCTGTAAATTCTTAAAACTAGCACTGTCAGTGATCAAACAGTAACATGTACTCATGGTATATGCTTCAACCTTGAATCCTACTACAGCTCTAGAGTATTCAAAAGAAAAATTGGTATTTATAGTAATGGAAATAAAAATCTGGATTCATCATAATCTATCAAGGAAGAACTTATTAGGGCCAGTTAATAAAAATGTGATGACTGTCAGAAAATTAATTCACAATTTTTAGTGCTGTATGCAGTTTAATTATTGTAGTAAATAAAAAGTATGTGTATATACAGTATTTACGGGACAAAATTCTTTTTTTTTTTTTTGTTAAATTGTTTCAACTTCTTTGTTATTTTATTTAATACAGCACTGTACAAGAGTTCAGCCTTTTCTCCTAGTCAGAGTTGATATTTCACTGTGACAAAGACAATTCAATGAATGATTGTTATACGAGCTTTCAACAGTAATTATCAGACTATGCATTGTAGTGTGTACTTGGTAGGTTCCTGTTTTCTGTTTGCATCTCAAAAACTTTTAGAACCTCTTTGCAATGTTTGATATACAGTAGGGCCCCACTTATTCAGCAGATTAGGTTCCAGGCTACCGCTGGAAAGTGGACATTGCCAGAAAGCAGAACACCATTTTTTCCACTTATAAATGCATACAAATCAAAGACAGCAAGTTTACAATAACATATATATTAAGCTAACAGTAGAACTAGGCATTAAAAAACAATAAAAATTCAAATACATACACAGTACATTCATTACATACCTTAAAATATTTGTCGTCTTAGTGTAGGGCAAGAGGTGAGTAATACTTATTTGTAGGAAGTCAGGTGTAGGTAGCCCTGGCTCCCCATCCCAAACTTAATATATGATATTTAAAGCAGCCCAGAGAGATAAAATACACATACAGTACACTCATTATTTACCTTAAAATATGTGTAGTCTTAATGTAGGATGAGAGGTGAGTAGTATTTACAGGATTTGTAGGAAGTCAGGTGGAGGTAGCCGGTAGATTTAGCTATGTTGTCCACCTGGGCTACATAGCTACACCTACTTGCATAGCTATACGATATGTAATGCAGCCCAGAGCCACATTATTACCATCGACATAGTGATACCTCGCATATCCGGCCTGCCATTATCTGAATCTCGCCAATATCCAAACAGCCATTTGGATACGGCAGAAGGTTGAATCAAACTTAGCATGCACTTTAGTATACCGGTTGGCCACTAGGAGCTGCACTCTTCGCATAATGATGGTGCAGTCTAGAATGAATTTGTGGCCTTTGTGGGGGTTCCATTCCTCCTTTTAGAATTAATGCAGCTGTGTTTTGTCCTGGCTATCTTGTGTATGGCACCAAAGAGGGCCAGGAATGTGCTTATTCTAGAAAAAAAAAAAGGGAAATATTGTCGCACATGGATGCAGGTTGGTCCAAGGCTGGGGAAAAAACTACAGAAGACAAAGTGCAGGACTGGCTAGTGTGTGACAAAAATGACCTTGGTGTGCAATCTCTGATGGATGCAGAGATTGTAGAATCAGTGTTGCACCTGGAACATTCCGAAAGTAACGACGATGACAACCCAGTGCCTCCAAGACCATAAACTTCAGCAGCAAGGACAGGTGTTGAAACACTTTCGGAATATTTGGAGCATCCACTGTCTACAGCCCATTTGAAAAGTCATGGTCCTGTGGTCCGTGAAATCCAGGAGACTGTTACTCTAGCTCAGAGTGTTTGATCCCACTGCCAGACGACGGACTCATTTTTTAAACCTACAACTCCATCACCAATGGCGATATGACAGGGTATGAATGATATGATCCCACCGCCAGACGACGTTGGACTCGTTTTTTAAACCTGCAACTCCATCACCAATGGCGATATGACAGGGTATGAATGATATGACGGTACGGATGCGCATTTTTCCCTTCACGTATCCGGAAACTCCATGTTTCCAAACCGGTCTTGGCCCATATAGTTCAAATATGAGAGGTATCACTCTACCTTGTTCACTGAGTTTAATCGTTTCTAACAACTACCTTTAGATGCCATCATAAGTAAAGGGAGAAGTAATGAGACGAATTCATGGCAAGAATTGTAAACAAAGCAGAATGTGTTAAGGGGAGTGACAGAGAAATACAAATTCATACACGTTTTCTTTGGTGCTTGACCAGAGGAAACGTAATGTTTTCCCTCTGCTGGCTACCACACCTCATATTTATGTGAAATTTATTGTACTGTGGGTGTATGTATCATGTTTATATGCTATGTAACGTGTTTCTTACATAATTTTGAAGAAAATATCATAGATGGATTAATGAAAATATCTATATTAACTGTTATGCATTGATATATTGTATATGGGATATGTTGTATATCTTTACATACTATATGTATATGCTTCTAAACTGTTGTGTTCTGGGCACCTCTGCAAAAACAGTGATTATGTATGAGCGAGGTGAAAGTATTTAATGATGAAAGTATTTTCTTTTTGGCTCACACTGCCTCGGTGGGAGATAGCCAACTTGTTAAAAAAAAAAAAAATCTATAACACAAAATAAGACATTTAATGTACCCAAGAGTGAATATTATTACATATTAGTATTATTACTATGGCTTTCAGACTAGAGGGATGTGTACCTGCATGCCAGCACAGTGTGCAAGTTTATTTAGGTACAGGTACACATAAGTATAATTATCAGGGTACATATAAAATATGCAGTAACTTTAAAACCCTTTAAATTTTGGAAAGTTTCCAGACATAATGGAGACGTACTCACGGAGAATGTAAACAAACCAGGTGGGCACTGTGACAGTATTAGAAAGACAGGGGGGAGCTGTATGAAGAGTTTTGGTCGTAATTTTAAATATCCAAATTAGCGGAACCCCGTAAAACAAAACACCGTAAAGTGGAGCCCTACTGTACTGGCATTGTGGTATGTTATATTTTAATAATTTTTATTAGTAGATGACAATTTAACAATCATCATAAGATATACAGCCTCTCTCATTTAGTGATGACTCAGACTTGCAACGGGCTCTCTGACCAGTATGCATACTTAAATAATTTATATTACAGCGGATTTCTTTTATTCTGTTTATTACACCAGTACACTACTTTATAAACATTTAAAAATATTCTAAAAAATTTTATATGTGGTGCAAAGGTAACATTAAAACAATATGAAAAAGATGGTTGACACAAACCCACTACCATTATAGTATGTTCCCCACTTAACGATGAGTTCGTTTACCGACGTGGTCTTAGGAACGGAACTCCATTGTTAAGTGAGGAGAGGCTGTACAATGTATAGATAAATTTTCTGAAAACAATATGTGAGAAATTGACTTACAATTTAGGAGGATGGGTTGAAGAATTAAGTATTGTTCTCAATATTTGTATTGATATTGACATTATGACATTTCACATTACTTGCATACATTCATAGGAATCCTACACATTAAGTCATCAATTCTGACTCGCGAAATCGTAATGGCATGATTGCAAGTAAACCATACCATGGGTGGGTATGGTTTTACAGTAGAACAGTTAAGTACAAAATATTGCAGTTTGACTATTTTCTATAAAAAGAAAGTTATAAAAATGGAAAGCACATTAGATAACGTGTAATCAGTGATGGGAAAGAAAAGATTTTGGCTAGCCAAACACTAGTAGAATGCATGCTGTCTTAATAGAATAACAAAATACCACAGTGAGAATAGTACGATATAGTATTATTATAATTAAAAAGAAGCGCCAAACCTACCAGGGTCATACAGCGCTGCAGAGTAGTAATTGATGCAGGATCTAAGGATAAATAAGGGTGGAGATGATAATAAAAGTAAAGTTAGGACGGGTTGTGAGGAGTGCTAAAGGAAGGATTATCAAAATTTATGTAGTAGATCTGCTGTCAAAAAGTCGAAGAGGGAGTCTGTCAAAGGTAGGTTAGTAAATCCTTCAGCCAATGCCAAAAGATATGAGTGGTACAGTACAGTCCTGCTCTATATATGGTGAATCTTTATTACTGAATTTGTTGACTCAGCATAGACATCTGTATGCTGGTACATTTTACTAATAATTAACATATTGTAATATAAGAGATTCCAGACAACCCAAAATGTACCAGGAACTATTAGTCACAACCAACTGTTGTGTTCACATATCTGAGATCTATTCATACTTAAAATTTGTAAGAATCACTATACCCAGTCCTTCCAGTATTATTATGACATCTGATACCAGTGAAGATATGGAGTAAATTTGAGGTAATACAATTACATCTATGAAGTATTATAATTGTTAATGTTATATATGCTTAATTTTTGATCACAGATAAACTATCAGCCAAGTAGTGAACAATTTGCTAAATTTCCAGCAGATGGTTTTATATTTCCTAGCAAGTTTCTTATGACTATGATTCATCAAGAAAATCATTGTTTTTATAGGAATGTAATATTTTTAAATTATCTTTCATCTTACAACCTATATTTCCATGAAGGCAGAGATTACAGGTACTGTAACTTTTTCTTTCACTTTTTCACAGCCAACTTTTTGCACATGGTAACAAATGTTTTATAGAATGAATAATTCACAATAATTGTGTATATACTGAGGTATGTACACCTTTAGCCCTTTGTGTGCTGGCATTGCGGCATGAAACTGGTAATGACTTTTAGAACATGCACAAGATGTTCTCTGGAACACATCCCTAACTGACTAGGCTACTATTATCAGAAATAGACAGTAAGGTTAGGTGTGTCTGAAATTGATGACTGTGGCATTGGTGTCACACTGACTTCAGGATCCAACTCCGTCTGGAAAAAAAAAAGTATTGCTTATTTAAAATGAAATAATTTAAACATTAATTTTGCATGCCATCCTTTATGAACAGGGATGCTACAATATATTGTAATTATATTTTCTAATGGAAAATTAATAACTGGAAGTTATTCAGTTACCGAAATTCGTATACAACAAATTAAAGAAGCCAAACGTGTAAAAATCAGCAGACTTGGTATGTTGTGGATACTCTAGTTAAGAAAAAGTAATGGCCTCTCCGCCATTAATGGGACTATGTAGAACTACACGAGTTAGGTTTTAATACTGATTCGTCTTTCTATCAAAGAAATAATGAACATTTATTAACTTTGTATTTAATAGTCCAACATATGGAGTGCAGAATTTGTTCATATTATAATAGTCACATAATACCAGGACCAGAGGAAATACTTGTAAATTTAATTAAAAAAAAATTTTTTCGTGTGAATTTATACAATAATATCATTTCAAGGTTTTAATAATTCTAAATAAAATTAATGTAATTCTTTTACCTTATTACTTAATTCATCTTCCCAAGATAACTTCTTTACTCTTTTAGGAATTGAGCCATGTGGCCAGGCAACCTTAGCGGACATTGGACCAGACGAAGTAGAGTGAGGAGATCCAGGTGAGGACTCTGTGTCAGGATATGGTGTGTTGGCTGGAGCTGGTGGTGTGGGAGCAGGACTCACTCGGTTCTTCACTGGGAGGCCACCCACAGCCCTAGCTGATCCCCCAGGTGATGTACTGCAATTTTTTTATGAGTATGGTATATAATCTTCACTGCTCATATTATAATTAATCACATGATAGGCTATATAGTACTGAGATGCACATTGATAATTATGGCTGTCAGTAATCACAGTGAAAAGACAGCTGTTTAAACCTGATTATAGAAATGCATTAATTTTGTGAAGATTGTTGTACCATAGAGGAATAAGTATGAACACATGTATGTATTCATTATGTCAGGGATATACAAACGTTTGTATATATTACTGGATAAATGGGGATATTGTAGCTGGAAGGGTCATTTGAACTGTGATGTTGGCACACTTTGGTAATACAGCTATTAAAAGTAATGATGAATGTTTTTCTCCCTTTGGGTCACCCTGTTTGGTGGGAAATAGTTACAATAAAAAAAAAAAGTCATCATGTTGAAAAAACTAGTCTAGCTTACCTTTTATACTTGGCCCCAATACTGTGCCCACTACCAGCTCTTGCACTGTGGTTCAAAGCACTTCTTGGTGCAATGATTCCTCCTAAAGCTCTGCAAAAAAAAAAAAATTATAATGTATATGACTATCTAAATTCTACATAATTTTGTTCATATTTTTCAGAACAAATATAAATTGTTTTAACAGGATTAGAGTTACCAGTTTTGTTTAAAACACTACTGGTACAGTAGCTGTTTTATAAGGAAGATGGATGCATATGTTCTCGCACTTTCTAAGGGAAATAATAGCATTAGTGATAATTTTGTCAAATGCTTGTACATTTCTATATAACTTTCAATGTTATATAGATACAAATGGTTCAGGGGATTGGATCATGGGTACTTTTCATTAAGAAAGTTACAACAGTAGAGTATTAGTAATAGGTAAGGTAAGAGTACAGTGGACCCCCAGTTAACGATATTTTTTCACTCCAGAAGTATGTTCAGGTGCCAGTACTGACCGAATTTGTTCCCATAAGAAATATTGTGAAGTAGATTAGTCCATTTCAGACTCCCAAACATACACGTACAAATGCACTTACATAAATACACTTACATAATTGGTCGCATTCGGAGGTAATCGTTATGCGGGGGTCCACTGTATTTGGCTAGATTTTTTGATAATGTCATTATGGATGAAATTATTAATTCTTTCCAGAACATATGCAAGAATGTTGTCTAAAGTATGTAGTAGATTCAGCAGTGTTGTCTAAGTTATTGTTATTGTGTTTTTTTTGCATTGACATATAGTATTTAAGATGCTGGGTACGAGATCAGTTCTGATAGCATAGTTCATATTTGATTAGAGTAAATCTGGGCAGCAGGAACAACCAAGAATGTGTTGTGGTAGATGCATCCTCGATGTGACTGTCTGCATAATAGATGAAATGACTGGTCAATTTGTTGTTTCAAGCCTTCAGAGTATTTCTATATTTTTATTACTAGACAGTGAATAAGCAGTCTAGAGTTATACTACAATGAAATCCCTCAATCCTGTTTAAGCACAGCTCCCTCAAATATACTGTGAGTGGTTTCTAGAGTGTTTCATATACTTTTACTGGCCACTTCTTGGTATCACTTGACAAAATGGAAAATATATTAATGAAATAGAGATTATTTTGGTCATTTTCAGACTGGAAGTAGCCTGAAATAGGGCTCAAAGTGGTGGAAATACTGTAAACCCTCCATATAACAAACTTCAGAAATACGGAATGAAATCCAGTAATTCAATTTGGAAACAATGTACGAAGTCCATTGGTTACAAAATTGTTCCTTGTTGTTACAATCACAGCTAAACAATATCTTCTCTGTTCACCATAACTGCCATTACCAGCCATCCACTACCCCCAACTAGTCTATTATAGAGGGTTTACTGTATTCAACGTTTGGTGATTTTTCCCGACAAAGAGCAAGACATCCCCTCTGGTCTATTTTATGGGCTTTTACTAGTTCTGTTTTAATTATTAGGATTAGCCTAAAAATTACCAGTCATTCTTGCTTATATTTTAATACCCAAGAAATAAAGTAAAACTTCAGTTTTTTGTATGATGGATTGAAAATAGAGAGGAAGTGTTATATAGGAAAGACCTGGGAACATTATTAATGAACAGAAGGGTTGCATTAGTGGCTAGAATGCCTACAGTGTTTATTTTGGACTCTTTTTAATTAGAATTTTTTAATTTTGTAAAACTGGCCAAATTATGGGCTTCTGTGCACATTATAGACAATTCTGATAGTTGGAGGTGATTTCTCGTACTTAATCAATAGAAAAGTGTACAGTGGAACCTTGGTATGCGACCATAATTCATTCCAGAAGGCTGTTCGAGTGCCACTCGGTTTGTGTATCGAACAAGTTCTTCCCAACCAACTTTCTGTTTAGTTGGCTGTTATCACTAATCGTCGTAGGCCCCATGGTGATTTATTTATACAATACAAAAAAAAATGCAAAGAAACATGAAATAGTTTACAACGAAGTTCTGGCAGGTCGTATTTGTTTGGTAAACTGCTGAGCTTTGGTAGAGTAGGGAGCTGGTCATATACCGAGGTTCCACTGTACTAGCAAAATAGCTAGGAATTGGGTCAAAATGAGCATTGGAATTGAGTTCAAATAGGAATCAAGTGGGCCAAATTAACAATGTATAAATTACACCAACTACCAACTTTGTGCCTGTGTAATTCCACAAGTTTTCCCACTTTTGGCATCAGTACTCTCAGAAAAAGATACTCTTCCATTTCAGAATTATTATTACATTCGTGGGAGGATTATTATTATTATAATAAAAAAGAAGCGCTAAGCCACAAGGGCTATACAGCGCTGCAGGGTAGGAAGGAAGCAAGGGTATCAGGTGGCAAAAGGGAGATAGATGAGTAATAGGTTACGGAGAACAGCGGGGCAGTGGATGGTGAAAGGGTAGAGGGCAGCAAAAGATTGAGGTATAAAGGGCTGTGGGGAGTGCAAAAGGAATCATCATCAGAGTTTGTGGAGTAAATCAGTTGTTGTTAAGAAGTCAATGAGAGAGTCAGGATTAAAGGAGGGTCCATCAGGAAGAAGGGAAAGTAAAGAGAGAGTAGTAGAGCGGAGACGACGTTGGAGGTAAATTCTGCATGCTCGTTGATAGAGAGGGCAGTCTGACAGAATGTGGCTAATCGATACTGGAACTTGACACTGCTCACAGAGAGGAACAGATGCCTCTCCATGAGATACCCATGAGTAAGATGAGTGTGGCCAATGCGAAGGCGGGAGAGAGTAGTCTCCCAATCTCGGCACTGATGACAAGAAGACGGCCAGTAACCTATGCTCGGTTTAATAGAATGAAGTTTGTTACCAAGGAGAGTTGACCAATGTTGTTGCCAACGGGTGTGAAGGTGGGTAGCTATTACAGCAAAATAGTCCAGAAATGGAACACCTCTATATGAAATTGGTAGGTCATGTACTGCTGACTGCGCAGCAGTGTCTGCCTGTTCATTGCCCTATACGTCGACATGACCAGGGACCCAACAAAAAACAATATCTTTATGCTTGGTAGAGATACGGCGTAGCCAAAGTTGGATACGGAGAACTAGGAGGTGAGGTGTATCAAATTTTCGTATAGCCTGTAGAGCACTAAGGGAGTCTGAGACTACCACAAATGATGACACAGGCATAGATGCGATACGAATAAGTGCTGCAAGAATGGCATACAATTCAGCAGTAAAAATGCTAGCTGAAGATAGTAAATGCCCTCGCACGACGCTGTCCGGAAACACTGCTGCGAATCCGACGCCGTCTGAAGACTTAGAGCCATCTGTGTACACAGCGATGGCATGAGAATGAGAGTGGAAGTGATCAAGAAAAAGATAGCGGGAAGCCACCGTAGGCAGTTGGGCTTTCGAGCAAGGGAGTGAGAAAGAACAGACCCGAACAGCTGGAACTTCCCAGGGGGGTAGGGAAAAGTGAGATGCTACATGAACATATAAAGGTGGTAACTGAAGAGAAGACAAGAGCGAATGTAGGCAAAGAGAAAAGGGACAGAGCAAACAGGGGCGGCGAACAAATAAAGAATGGCTACTAATATTGGTGACCATTCTATAAATGGAAGGATTGCGGAGATCGTGAGAGAGTACATAGTAGCGAAGGGAATGGGCATCACGGCGCTCAGACAAGGATGGAACATTCGCTTCTGCATAGAGGCTCTCAACTGGGGAAGAGCGTAAAGCACCAAGGCATAAACGTAATCCTTTGTGATGGATGGGGTTAAGGCTAGAGAGAGTAGCAGGAGAGGCCGCTGAATAAATCTGGTCACCACAGTCAAAGGAGAGCGGAGGTGAGACAAATCGAAGGAGTCAGTCGAAGCCCCGGTACCTGAAGCGGGTGAGGAAACAGCACCAGCAAGAGGTACAGGGGCATCAGGAGTGTCCGAAGAGTGGTCAAAAAACAAGGCAGGGTCAGAATGGGGTGCGGTATCAAGAAGGGGCCCGGAGGTAGTGGGTTCATGGACTGGGTTTTTCATGGTTAGGTTACTCCTTTGCTTTTTGTTTTTAAGAAAAAAAAAGAAAAAAGAAAAAAAAGAAGAATAAAAAAGGGGGGAGCGGGGAGGAATAGTTCCCAGGAGGAATGAAAGGGCCGGAAATCTCCCTCCGCGCCCAAGAGGACCTCAGCACTGCTAGTAGCGCAGATGCAGCATGGAACCCATGCCATACCCTACCCTTCATGCCAGTAAACCAGTAATCCGGGATAGCAACCTCACATCTGCCGAGCTACCTCGGTGGACAAAAGAGAGGGCGGCCAGATATCCGCCACAAAGCATACCTCCTTCGGCCACCGCCAAGAATCTCAACGGAATGGGATGGACCCTGGTACCCTTTTCCCTGCCTAGGAACTAGCGCTCCTGTTGGAAAAATACCAAAGGCCAAAAAGAGGAAGGGCAAAAGGGAGGGGTGGGGAGATTGGGGGGTAATTAGGTTCGGTCTGCGGAAGGAGACCGACGTCTAATTCCTCAGACCAAGAGCCTCTTCACCATGCCAAGGAGCCCCCCTTAAAGAGGATTCATGGGAGGAGCACCAAACCCATCAGAGTCATACAGACCATTTTAACTTATCAACTTTACCATGTTTCTGAAAGCTAATATTGTGAGGTAATCTACAGAAGATGTACACATGACTGTTTTTTTATAATTTTGACATACCAATATCTGGCTTCTTACAAAATCCAGCAAGTGGAATTCTTTAACAAATTATTCCAGTGCTCCTTGATATGCAATAAAATTTTCTAGACCTTATAGTCTTGTGTAGGAGAGAGAAAAGTGATATTGTAGAAACTTTTGATTGAAACAAGTTAATCCAAATTAAGCTGACAGATAATACAATAATTATATAAAATGCCTTATGTATATTTATGTCAAGTATACTAGTCTACATGTTAAGCTGTTGTATAATAAATGTATGCCAAAGATCTTTTTTTCCCCTTTGGCCTAAAATGAAGCTTTCCAGTAGTTTATATCACCTAAAAAAAAGCCTTGTGTATGTAAGCAGTTGACACCACTGCCTCACCTGATATTATGACCTGGTGGCTCTGGTGTGCCACTTAGTGAGATAGTGGAGGTTGTGGTGGAGGACCTCACAGTGCCATTAAGGGAAAGCCCATCACCAGGAGTCCCACTTGGAGGCACTGCTGGAGGGGGAGGGTTCATACTTGAATTAACAGGAAATGATCCACTCGCTAAAGGGTTTTTGAGGTACCGACGGCTGCCCTGAGTACAACCTCCAAGAATACCTGAGCGAACTGAAACTAAGATGGGCATAATTTTAAGTATTTTATTAAATAGCAAACCTATGTGATACCTCAATAAGATATTATTTTCATAAAAGGTATTGTTTCTGAGTAGTTGTAGTAATTACTCTGCAGTGTACACTATGTTATAAATGATATAATAACTAAGATTAATAATTCCTTAATTTATCTCTTATTTGCACTTTACATTTACTAAAACAATGCACTGCTAAAATTGGTACAGTACTTTTGAGCACGTTTAAAAAAATCTGACTGGAAAAAGAGGCTCAGTAAGTCTGCTGCATGGGGGAGGGGACACATCCAGCAGAATCATCATTGCAGCGGACAAATCCATTGCATCATACGTCTGTCCATATGAGAGGTGTTCAGTAGTACCAACAATGAAGTAGAATAAATCTGCTTTATTGCAGGTTTGTCTAGTATGGTCTGCATCCAGCATTTATCCATTTTCATTGAGCCAGTGGCTCAACTCACATCAGTTTGTTGTCATCTACAAGCACTCGCCTTCTGTCATTATTAGGTTTCCTTTTTTTCCTTGATTTTCAGGGGTTTATCTTTATTTCAATAAAAAATAGTGTTATTAGTAATGACCTTTAAAACAAGTGATGATGCCAAGAGAGAAGCATGTAAATCTGAGTGTTAAGCAGACACAAGCTAATAAGGAAAGTGGAGTCTGGAATCTCCTCAACCATCTATGTTTATTGAACCATTTATGTCTCCCACACTATCAACATCTACTGCACCATCCATCTGTAAGGGTCCTACACCATCTGCAATGTTATTGCTGGAGCCTACAGCTTCTCTGGTACTCAATAAAATTTATGCTGAGTAACCACCAGAAAAATTACTGTACTTATAAATCTCTTATTTTCAGGTATGTACTATAATTTAATATTGTACTGTACTAGCTTATTCTTAGCATGTCTGTTAGTACCATCAATGCAGTAAACTAATTCTACAGCATTGGTCATCTGTCCATCTCTGGCAGTATCTACACCCACTATGGACACCCCCTTACCCTTATTAATCTGTTAAACTAATGTACGTATTACTATTCACTGTATCACTTGGGTGATAATTCAAATTACTTACTGTTGCTGGTTCTAATGCTTCCATTATTATAGTTATTTGTGGTGTGAGTATTGTTATTATCAGAGGATGAGAGTTCAGTCCCCATAAGGCCGTTGGAAGATATCGGATTGCCTAGTGGGGTCATCTGTCGGCCATTACCCTGCAACTGATCAAATGAAATAGGTTCAATAAATAAGATTATTTGTTACATGATGAATGATACAGACTTTTTGGTGACTACACAATATACTAACAGGAGAAAAATATAATACAGTAGGACCCCCGGTATCCGCAGTTTACCATGGCCTGAAAATAACCCTTAACTTTACTTAATAATGGCCTCAAAGTGCAAAAGTAGTGATGGTAGAAGTTCTTCAAAGCCTAAGAGAAGCTATGAAGTGCTTCCCATAAGTGAAAAATAATTCTTCACTTACTGAGCATAATTTATCAATTAAACTTTATAATAGGCATGTATAGGACTTTTATATAGGGTTCACAGCTATCCGCAGTTTTGGTATCCTTGGCAGGTCCTTGGAATGTATCCCCTGTGGATACGGGTCCTACTGTACTTTGTAAATACAGTACCTACAAAGTGGTGAGCTGTTGAAGTGATTTGAGCATAAGAAGAGAATTAAGAAAAAACAGGATGACCATGAGGGTGTATAAATCCAAAGTGGAGGAAGGAGGGGGCAGAGGTCATCCAAGAAGGATTAGATGTAAAGTGTGAAGGAGATTTTTAGTAGTATGGGCTTGAGCATCCAGCATGTGTGAGCGTGTTGGAGCAGAGTAGGTGGAGACAAGGAGTTTTAAGGATCTGGTATGTTGTTGGAATGTGGACAAGATAACATTCATAACTGGAATCAGAGGAAACTGGCTAGCTGTATTTGAGTCCTGACGAAAAACTGGTAAGCTATATTTGAGTCCTGGGGTGAGGATATTTCAGTTCAGAGGGTCATTTGAATTGTGAATGTTTCCTTTTTTGGGAGACAGCAAATATGGTAAAAAAAAAAAATGTATAAATGCTGAATTTGTTTACCATATAAAGGTTTAGATTTAATAAAAGTTCAAACATTTGATAAGTCCAATACAGTATTCTTTATATGTCAAAAGATGTGAAAATATACAGTATATTTTAAAATAAATACACTTATAAAAATAATTTGATAGTTAACTTTACCTGGTTATTTAGTGGAGAGAGTGGATCCAATTTGGTATGAGGGATGTTGTTGGATGTAATCTGATTCATCTTGGTGGGTAATGCAGCATCGGTATCATCGCGACACTTCTTACTGTCATAAAAAGTAAAGAAACATTACCTCAATCGTATACTAATGGTTAAAAACTAGGGGATAATAAATGATATTTATATAATAGTGATATCCTCATGCTCACTGACTCACCCTATGGACAGACACACACAGATGAGCACATGCATACATTTTTTTTAACACATTGGCTATTTTCCACCAAGGCAGGGTGACCCAAAAAAAGAAAAACCCAAAAAGAAAGAAAAAACTTTCATCATCATTCAATACTTTCACCATCACTTATACATAATCACTGTCTTTGCAGAGGCACTCAGATACAACAGTTTAGATGTCCCTCCAACCTGCCAATATCCCAAACCCCCCCTTTAAATGGTAGGCACTGTACTTCCCATTTCCAGGACTCAAGTCTGGCAAACCAGTTTCCCTGAATCCCTTCACAAAATATTACCCTGCTGACACTCCTCCCAGTGTTTAAAGAGTAAATTAAGTGACTTATAGTTTTACCATTACTTTAATACTACAAGTCACAAGCCTGTATGAAGAACAGTCAATGTATTGCATTTATCTCCAATTGTGTTTAATGTTTGATTCAAGAGTATCATAGGTTCTTGAAGTGTTTAAGTGAAAAGTCAAGATATTTGCTCCTTTAAGGAACCAACCTTTTCTCCAGGTTGAGAAACTGACTACCTCAAAACTGCAGTTGCTAACAGGAAGCAACACAAGATGAGTGCTCTAATATTCCCTCAGGTAATAAGTTACAGTGGTGTGAATATCATAATGCACACAGCAAAATCCAACAGCAAGACTCTCCTTAACAAATACAGAAGGTGCAAAACTGCACTTACATGGAGCCTACATTCCTCATTTTTGTTGGCAAAGCAGCTGTGGGACCATCAGGATATTTTTTGCTGTAAGAAGAGCATCTCTGTTATCAGTCAGTATTTGGCATCAATACCAAACAAACAAAATACAGTAAATACTATCTTCTTTGTCCCAAATTTTAAAGCTACAATTTCATGTGCTTCGAAATGTATTTTGTTCAAACCATAATGTCAAGTCAAAAAAATTCCAGCATTACTATTTCACAAACTATCTGTATTCTGAACCGAATAGTAAGATATACAATAAATGATTAAATCTATAAATTTGTTCTGTGGCATTAGACTCTCTAGCCAGATGGAAGCAATACATTTTTCTATCCCAGTGTGTCGTAGGGACTCAAGAATTCACATGTACTAACGTTTGGTTCTTACATTATGAGTGCGCAAGAACAAATAACAATACTGCTGTCTAATCTGCAGTTACAAGGGTTATGTCAGCTTTTAAAACCTTTTGGACTCAGGGCAAAAGTGCCTTGATGCCAATGAGGGACTCTTGATCCAAGGCACTAAATTTATCTTCCCCGTGGATTAAATCTGAATGCTTTCCATTCCCCTTGTGTTATGACCCCAATGGGTTTAGCACTTGCAGAGTAAATAAATTAAGACCTGTGGATTATTTGTTGCCTGCCTATGCTCCTAAGCGTGTAATTTAAATATGGTGTCCAGTGCCATTAATGCACACTTGACCCTTTTAGAGAAAAGGGTGTCTTAAAGCTACCCTTCCCTTTATTGAATTAAGTCTATTACCTCCAGTTGCCCAGCCACTGTATGACCTAGAGTTTAGCACTGTTCATAAGTATATAATTAATGCTTAGTACTCACAGTTGTAGTCAACTGTCTATGTAATATTTTTTTTTTTTTCAACAAGTCGGCCGTCTCCCACCGAGGCAGGGTGACCCAAAAAGAAAGAAAATCCCCAAAAAGGAAATACTTTCATCATCATTCAACACTTTCACCTCACTCACACATAATCACTGATTTTGCAGAGGTGCCCAGAATACAAGTTTAGAAGTATTTACGTATAAAAATACACAATATATCCCTCCAAACTGCCAATATCCCAGTTATGGACAAAAGTGCCCTTTTAGGATGCTAAGTACAAAAACAATTTCAATTACTTTTTGTGAATGTAGATGGCGAGGCAGATGATTATTAATACAAATATTCCAAGGAGGGCTCCGAAGATGACCATTACCAAGAAGCTGGAGTTGGCTCCAAGTGGAGATGACTGTACCAAACCTGGTGGGAAGGTGATGCTCACGGGTGCTGATGCCTACAAAATAAAGATATGCATGTACAGTTTTTCCTAGGTACATGTAGTAGGTTGGCAGACAGCAACCACCCATGGAGGTATTACCATCTTGCCAAGTGAGTGTAAAACAGAAGCCTGTAATTGTTTTACATGATGGTAGGATTGCTGGCAGCTTTTTTCTGTCTCATAAACATGCAAGATTTCAGGTATGTCTTGTTACTTCTACTTACACTTAGGCCACACTACACATGCATGTACAAGCATATATATATACATACCCCTTTGAGTTTTCTTCGGTTTTCTTACTAGTTTTTGTTTTTGTTTCCTCTTATCTCCATGGGGAAGTAGAACAGAATTCTTCCTCCATAAGCCATGCGTGTTGTAAGAGTCGACTAAAATGCCGGGAGCAAGAGGTTAGTAACCCCTTCTCCTGTACACTTTACTAAAGTTAAAAAGAGAAACTTTTGTTTTTCTTTTTGAGGCACCCTGCCTTGGTGTGAAATGGTCGATTTGTTGAAAGAAGAGGAAACATACAAGATTTCAGATACATCTTGCTACCTCTACTTACACTTAGGTCACACTACACATGCATGTACAAGCATCCTGGACCTGGGTCCAAGAGAACATGTAGGCCAGGGTGAATTACAAAAATTGGATATGCTAAATGTGGAAGACAGAGTAAAACAACTGAAGTTAAATCAAGTTTATAAAATTGCTCACAAACAGTGTCCAGAATATTTTGCTGCCAATTTTGTCAAGGTTGGGAACCAAAGCAATCATAGTACTAGGGGGAGAGAGCACAACTTTGTAGTACCCACAGTCAGTGGCCAGGCTTCAAACATCTTTTATTGTGCAGCAATAAAGGAATGGAACAGACTGCCCGCACATGTCAAAGCCAGTCATAGCATGAACCAGTTCAGGAAGACAGCCAAAAGGTACCTAATGAATGTATCGACAGACAGGGAGGAGAATAATTTTATATTTTTTTTTAGCTAACATACATGTACATGTAAATAACTCATTTTACTTTATTCCTAGTATATCTCCTTCATAGTATAATAATAGGTATTAAAGGACCCCAATGGAAATAAGTCACTGTCTGACTTTTTTGGGTTATCCCAGGTTCTCTACACATATGCTGCTATGTATGATAATCTATGTAACTGTATTTGTGTATATTTGAATAAACTTACTTACTTACATATATATACACACACCCTTCTGGCTTTTCTTTTGTTTTCTTACTAGTTCTTGTTGTTTATTTCCTCTTATCTCCATGGGGAAGTTGAACAGAATTCTTCCTCCGTAAGCCATGCGTGTCGTAAGAGGCGACTAACATGCCAGAAGTAAGGGGTTAGTAACCCCTTCTCCTGTATATGTTACTAAAGTTAAAAAGAGAAACTTTCATTTTTCTTTTTGAGCCACCCTGTCTCAGTGGGATAAGACTGGTTTGTTGAAAGAAAAGAAAGATGCACAGTTTTTGTTTTTAAAGAAAGGCATCCTCTTCAAGGGGGGCTCCTTGTTGTGGTGAAGAGGCTCTTGGTCTGAGGAATCAGACCTGTTGGTCTCCTTCCTCAGACCGAACCTAATTACCCCCAACCCCCCCCCCCTTCCCTATCCCATCCTCCTCTTTTCCTTTCCTCCTCCTCCTCCCCACCCCTCCCTTTTGCCCTTCTTCTTTTTGGTCTTTGGAATTTTCCCACAGGCACGCTAGTTCCTAGGTAGGGGAAAGGGTACCGGGGTCCATCCCATTCCGTTGAGGTTCTTGGCGGTGGCGTAGTTTGCCATGGAATCTGGATCGCCTGGGGATGTCCCGATCCCTCTCCGGTATCCCGGAGTGTGGCTTTGGGTGTCTTTCGGGTGACGGGTGTATCTCTGGAAGCCACCTTTCGGATTCCGGGGGTGGTGGCCGAAGGAGGTATGCTTTGTGGTGGATATCCGGCCGCCCTCTCTTTTGTCCACCGAGGTAGCTCGGCAGATGTGAGGTTGCTATCCCGGATTGCTGGTTTACTGGCATGAAGGGTAGGGTATGGCACGGGTTCCATGCTGCATCTGCGCTACTAGCGGTGCTGAGGTCCTCTTGGGCACGGAGGGAGATTTCCGGCCCTTTCATTCCTCCTGGGAACTATTCCTCCCCGCTCCCCCCTTTTTTTTATTCTTTTTTTTTTATTTTTATTTTCTTTTCTTCTTTCTTTTTTTTTCTTAAAAACAAAAAGCAAAGGAGTAACCTAACCATGGAGAACCCAGTCCATGAACCTACTACCCCCGGGCCCCTTCTTGATACCGCACCCCATTCTGACCCTGCCTTGTTTTTTGACCACTCTTCGGACACTCCTGATGCCCCTGTACCTCTTGCTGGTGCTGTTTCCTCACCCGCTTCAGGTACCGGGGCTTAGACTGACTCCTTCCATTTGTCTGACCTCCGCTCTCCTTCTGGCCTCTCCCTCTACGGTACAGCAATTTTTAAATCGCCAGCCCATTTCACGTCGGACCGACTCCGGTCCTACTCTTAAATGCCAACAACAATCTCCTGATGATGTTACTTCGTTACCTTCCCATTCTACTCGGAAAAGACCGACACGTCATGCACTCCCTCTCCACGCTCAGTTTCGGACCACACAATGGACTAAATTCTTTACTTTAAGACCGACTTCTTCTTCTGCCTATCTTTCTGACCATAGTATTGGCAAAGCGCTCCTGCGCCATGTTGGTAGAGATATTTCATTTCATGCTCTCAAGAGCGGTACGCGCATCGTCACTGTCCAGAATGCTACCCAAGCTCATGATCTTTCTCTCCTTTCGCATATCGATACTACTCCTATCACTATTGAAAAACATCTTTCTCTCAATTCTTGTAGTGGTACTGTCATTCTGCCCCATACCATAGTCCAACAGAATTTCCAGTCATGTGGCAATGACATTCTTGAACAGCTGGAACTCCAGGATCTCCCAATCCTCAAAGTAGACACTTATGTCCTTCCTGCCCGCGGGCGGAGACGATACCCTTGCAATGTGGCTCGATTAACTTTCGACAGCCGTGAACTCCCGTCCTCTGTTTATGTCGCGGGACATCGGTTACAAGTTCGAAAGGTGATCCCTACACCGCAACAGTGTAGAAATTGCTGGCGTTTTGGTCACCCAGCGAAATATTGCAGATCTATAGCCGAATGCCCAGTCTGTGGTGCCGACGACCATTCTAATACATCTTGCAGTCAACCTCCATCTTGCCTTAATTGTAATGAGGCTCACCCTTCGTACTCTCGCCGTTGCCAGGTCTACTTAAATGAGCGTGAAATCCGTTGCCTCAAAGAGGCAGAAGGTCTCCCTTATGCTATGGCAGTTTCTCATCTCCGCCTCCAAGGGAGACTACCCCGTGTTTCTTATTCTCGTGTTTCAAAACGTCCCCCCACTTCTGGGGTCCCATCTTCTGCAGCCTCCTTTGTTGTTACCCCTCCCATAGCCACTCCGGTATCTAATCCTTTTGCTGCCCTGGGCTCTGACGTCCCAACTACAACTCAGTCTGTTCTCACATCTTCGCGTCCTTCCTCACAAGCCCCGGTATCAACAAGACCTCGTACGACACCTTATACCAATCGCCCCTCTACTTCTCAGAAGTCCAAAAAATCCCCATTGCTCAAATCTTCTTTGCCCCCTCCTTCCCTTCTTCCACCTCCGCATTTTACCTTTCCAGTCTCTGTGCCTAGTTCTTCCCCTCTCTCTGGCTCTATTACAAGTGTGGAGGTTCACCCTCCTCCTCGTACTATGCCTTCCACCCCCGTCCCCTCCCAAGTTTCTCCCTCTTCTGCCACCTCCCAGGT
Organism: Cherax quadricarinatus; assembly: GCF_038502225.1. Lineage (NCBI taxonomy): Eukaryota > Metazoa > Arthropoda > Malacostraca > Decapoda > Parastacidae > Cherax > Cherax quadricarinatus. Next base: position 1,534,942 of record NC_091292.1, read on the forward strand.
TTCTGCCTCTTCTGTCCCCTCCCACACTTCTTCTCCAGTCCCCTACACTCTTTCGTCCCCCTCTACTTTGGTACAGTCCATTACTGTCCCAATCTTTACTCACCCTCCTCCTTCTACCTCCAATATTGTCTCCCATACATCTTTGAATTCAGAAACACTTGAAGCCATTTCAGAATATATTGCAGAGACTAAACCTTCAATGGACACTGATCCACCTCCTGTTCCTTCTCTTCCCTCTCCTCCATCTCCATTCTTCGCAACGCTCCGTTCCTTTGCTGCTTGAACGTCTTCTGATGCCACTGCACGTTGATTTTTCTAACCTCTCTAGTCCGTAGGTGCCCTTCCCTACGGATTCCTGGTATTTTCTTCATTGCCAATCATGGCCTATTTACAGTGGAATATCCGCGGCCTCAGGGGTAATCGGGGTGAGCTTCAGATGTTGCTTTCCAGGTTTTCCCCTGTTGGTGCTTGCTTACAAGAACCAAAATTACACTCAGCTGTTTTCCAACCTATCTCAGGCTATAATTTATTGTATTCTTCGGATCCTTTCTCAGATGGGACCTTTAATGAAAGTGCCCTTCTTCTACGCAATGATATTCCGTACTGTCAACTATTTGTCCATACCTCGCTGCATTACACTGCAGCCCGTATCCACTTGAATAAGTGGTTTACAATATGTTCTTTATATCTCTCTCCTTCTCGAGCATTTTCTATCCCAGATTTTGCCTTTCTTGTTTCATCCTTACCACCACCACTTCTGTTACTTGGTGATTTTAATGCCCACCATTTCCTCTGGGGGGGGTCTCATTGTGACTCACGTGGCATCCAGTTGGAGGCTTTTCTCGCCTCTCACCCCCTCCATGTTTTAAATACGGGTACTCCCACCCATTTTGATCCTCGTACTCATACTCTCTCTTGCATCGATCTATCAGTCTGCTCTTCCTCCACTGCACTAGACTTCACCTGGTCTGTTCTACCGGACTTACATGACAGCGATCATTTTCCAATCATTCTTACTTCTCCTTCATATTCACCACCTTTCCGTAGCCCTCGCTGGCAATTTGATCGGGCAAATTGGGACCTTTACTCGCAACTCACTGCTTTTAGTGAGGTTCCTTCTTCATCCTCCATTGATGAGCTCCTACACCTCTTCTCGACGTCAGTTTTCACCACAGCTTCTCATTCTATACCCCAAACCTCAGGCAGGCATTCTCAAAAGTGCGTGCCTTGGTGGTCTCCTGCTTGTGCTCATGCAGTACGTTTGGAACGCGCTGCATGGGGCAGGTACCGGTACAATAGAACCGATAAGAGACTTCTTGATTTTAAGCAGAAGTGTGCGATCACTCGCTGTGTCATCCGTGACGCTAAACGCACTTGCTGGCGAGATTACGTTTCCACCATCACCTCTGCTTCCTCTATGAGTGCAGTCTGGAAAAAAGTGAGGAAATTGAGTGGTAAATACTCTCCTGACCCGGCTCCTGTTCTACGGGTCGCCGGTATTGATGTAGCAAACCCTCTTGACGTTGCCATTGAAATTGGCACTCATCTGGTCCGTATTTCCCGGGGGCTCCATCTATGCCCCTCGTTTCTTTCCTCAAAGTCTGCCAGAGAGTTAGTACCCTTGGACTTTTCTTCTCTCAGAGAAGAACAGTATAATGTGCCTTTTACACTTCAGGAACTGGAGGCAACACTCTCAGCTTGCCGATCATCGGCAGCTGGGCCTGACGACATTCATATTCGTATGTTACAACATTTACATCAGTCAGCCCTTGTAGTCCTCTTACACCTCTTCAATCTTATTTGGGCACAAGGAGTTCTTCCCCAGCTGTGGAAATCTGCCATTGTTCTCCCTTTCCGCAAGCCGGGTACTACGGGACATGATGCCTCCCACTATCGTCCCATCGCTCTTACTAGTGCAGTTTGCAAAGTGATGGAACGTCTGGTAAATCGACGTTTAATGTGGTATTTAGAGACACACAACAGTCTCTCCACTAGTCAATATGGCTTTCGTAAGGGCCGTTCTACCATAGACCCCTTACTACGCTTGGATACGTATGTTCGTAATGCCTTTGCGAATAATCACTCAGTTATTGCCATATTTTTTGACCTTGAGAAGGCATATGACACAACTTGGAGGTATAATATTTTGGCCCAAGCCCACTCCTTAGGCCTCCGAGGCAATCTACCATCCTTCCTTAAGAACTTTTTAACTGACAGACATTTCCGTGTTCGAGTCAATAATGTGCTTTCCCCGGACTTCGTCCAAGCTGAAGGTGTCCCTCAGGGATGTGTTCTGAGCACAACACTTTTTCTCCTTGCTATAAATGATTTGGCCTCTGTTCTTCCACCCAATATTTGGTCATCACTCTATGTTGATGACTTCGCTGTTGCTTGTGCAGGCGCTGACTGTCATCTCATTACAGTTTCTCTCCAGCATGCGGTCGACCATGTTTCCAATTGGGCCATAATGCATGGGTTTAAATTTTCCAGTACCAAAACTCACCAAATTACTTTCACTAGACGCTCTGTCATCTCCGATCATCCTTTGTACCTCTATGGCTCCCGTATCCCTGAACGTGATACAGTCAGGTTTCTAGGCCTTCTCTTTGACCGTAGGTTATCCTGGAAACCTCACATTACCTCTCTGAAGGCAACTTGTCACAGCCGGCTGAACCTTCTTAAAACCCTTGCTCATCTTTCCTGGGGAGCTGATCGTCGAACTCTGCTTCGCCTACATTCAGCCCTCATTTTATCGAAACTCGATTATGGTGACCAGATTTATTCAGCGGCCTCTCCTGCTACTCTCTCTAGCCTTAACCCCATCCATCACCAAGGATTACGTTTATGCCTTGGTGCTTTTCGCTCTTCCCCTGTTGAGAGCCTCTATGCAGAAGCGAATGTTCCATCCTTGTCTGATCGCCGTGATGCCCATTGCCTTCGCTACTATGTACGCTCTCACGATCTCCGCAATCCTTCCATTTATAGAATGGTCACCGATATTAGTAGACATTCTTTATTTGTTCGCCGCCCCTGTTTGCTCCGTCCCTTTTCTCTTCGCCTACATTCGCTCTTTTTTTCCCTTCAGTTACCACCTTTATATGTTCATGTAGCATCTCACTTTTCCCTACCCCCCTGGGAAGTTTCAGCTGTTCGGGTCTGTTCTTTCTCACTCCCTTGCTCAAAAGCCCAACTGCCTACGGTGGCTACCCGCTCTCTTTTTCTTGATCACTTCCACTCTCATTCTCATGCCATCGCTGTGTACACAGATGGCTCCAAGTCTTCTGACAGCATCAGATTCACAGCAGTGTTTTCGGACAGCGTCGTGCGAGGGCATTTACTATCTTCGGCTAGCATTTTTACTGCTGAATTGTATGCCATTCTTGCAGCACTTATTCGTATCGCATCTACGCCCGTGTCATCATTTGTGGTAGTCTCAGACTCCCTTAGTGCTCTACAATCTATACGAAAATTTGATACACCTCACCCCCTAGTTCTCTGTATCCAACTTTGGCTACACCGTATCTCTACCAAGCATAAAGATATTGTTTTTTGTTGGGTCCCTGGTCATGTCGACGTACAGGGCAATGAACAGGCAGACACTGCTGCGCGGTCAGCAGTACATGACCTACCAATTTCATATAGAGGTGTTCCATTTCTGGACTATTTTGCTGTAATAGCTACCCACCTTCACACCCGTTGGCAACAACGTTGGTCAACTCTGCTTGGTAACAAACTTCATTCTATTAAACCGAGCATAGGTTACTGGCCGTCTTCTTGTCATCAGTGCCGAGGTTGGGAGACTACTCTCTCCCGCCTTCGCATTGGCCACACTCGTCTTACTCATGGGTATCTCATGGAGAGGCACCCTGTTCCTCTCTGTGAGCAGTGTCAAGTTCCAGTATCGATTAGCCACATTCTGTTAGACTGCCCTCTCTATCAACGAGCACGCAGAATTTACCTCCAACGTCGTCTCCGCTCTACTACTCTCTCTTTACCTTCCCTTCTTGCTGATGGACCCTCCTTTAATCCTGACTCTCTCATTGACTTCTTGACAACGACTGATTTACTCCACAAACTCTGATGATGATACCTTTCGCACTCCCCTCAGCCCTTTCTACCTCAATCTCTTGCTGCCCTCTACCCTTTCACCATCCACTGCCCCGCTGTTCTCCGTAACCTATTACTCATCCATCTCCCTTTTGCCACCTGATACCCTCGCTTCCTTCCTGCCCTGCAGCGCTGTATAGCCCTTGTGGCTTAGCGCTTCTTTTTTATTATAATAATAATAATCTATGGCTTACCTGTATGTTCACCCAGGCTCTGACATGGTCAGGGTGCTGTGGGAGGAGTGAGGAAATAAGAAATGGGGTTTGTAGTGGGGTAGTGACAGCCTGGCGCTGACTAGGCCTAGTGGCTATGGTGGCTGGACCTCCAGCCAGCTGTTTCTTGTGTACCCTCATTTGGGCATTTAGGATTAAGGTGTTTCTAGAGTGTGTATATAGTGTTATGTTGAATAAATATATATATTTTCCTAACTAAGATTTTTACCTAACCCTCTGTTAACCAACCCACTGAAGTAACTCATTCTGGTTTAGCACTTTCTGTTTTGACTGGGATAGCCCTGGGTGGCCTGTTTATGCTTGAGATGTGTGTAACTTTTACCTTTGCCCTTAGACAAGGCTCAAGCCCCCAGGTATCCCACCTTTCTGCATAACACCTTGTTTAATGAAGAATTCAATTTTCGGTGAATCCTTGCTGTGGCTGACTATAGGAATGAATGGGTGTTCATTAACCTTTTCACTGTCCATCCTGTATGTCTATGTACATCTGTGTTATGAGCTCAGCTCACTCAGATTTGCTGTGAGCTGTAAATTTTAACCTTGATATGAGAGAATGGATCTGTGTGGTGAGTATGCATAGATTAAAAAATTTTGCTTTATGCGACTTTGAGGTGTTTTCTATGATGGATTTTATCTCTTTATTTGCTGTTTCTTGTTATCACTTGAGAAAATGGAAGACATACTACTGAAATAGAGATGATTTTGTTTGGTTCAAGGACCAAAAGTAGCTTGAAATTGGCTTAAAAGCAATGGAAGTATGTATTTGAGTTTTGCCAATTTTTCTGAGGATGGATAAAGCTTTCCCTACACCCCTTGGTCTGTTTTATGGGTTTTTACTAAGTCTGATTCAATTATTGGGATGCCGTACACCATGACCAATCATTACTGGTTGTATTTTGCTATTCGAGAAATAAGGTAAATTTTTAAATTTTTTTTTGTATGTGATGAATTCAAAATGAAAGGGAAGTGTAAAATAGGAGAGGCCTGGAAACAAAATTAATGGAAAGAGGAAATGTTGTCTTAATGCCTGGAATGTCAACAGTGTTTATTTTGGACTCTGTGCACTTTATAAGGTAGTTTTGATAGTTGAATGGGTGGTTTCTTGTGCTCAGTCGATAGAACACAAGGCACACTAGTGAAAGAGCTAAGAATTTTATCAAAATTATCCATGAATTTGGCTTAAAATAGGACTTAAATTTGGCAAAATCACCAATGCACAAATTGGATCTATACTGCTAACTTTGCACCGGCGTAATTCCATAAGTTTTCCATCAAATTTCATTTTCTGGTATCATTACCTTCAGAAGAAAGACTACCATTTCAGATTTTTTTTTTTTAATGTAAAGACTGAGCACGTTCAATTTCAGAGGTTTGACAGTGAAAGGATTAAATCTAAATGAGGTCATTATTCCATGATCATAAACTGGAGACAAAATGATGGTATGTGAACATGTGTGCAGACAATAACAAATTGATGCAGGCTGAGTCACTAGCCCCACTACCCAGCAACAATGAGAGTGGAAGGATCCAAAACAAAGCCTTGATTGGATAAACTTGCAATTAAGCAAAGTTAATCTATTTTATCAGTGGTATGACTGGACCACACAGCAGTATGATATAGTGCATTTGGTCCCCTTCATGACTTTTAAATTGGACACCCCATTAAATGGACATGTTGAGCCTTTGTCCAGCCATATTTTTTTTTTACATTTCAGCTGCTATACATAAATTGTGGAACCATGAATAAAAGTTTTGCACTCAATTTAAATGAACAGTGACTTACGGTTATGGGATGAATGCTTCCAGCCTTTAGTACCCTTCGAGGGAGGTGTTTTGATGCTGGTGAAGGACTTTTCATACAAGGAATTGGAGCTACTCTCTCTTTCCTCAGATCAAACCTGATTGCCTCCCATTCAGGACCATTGTTGTATATGTCAAAATGACCCAGTCACTTAATGAATTACTTGAAAACTCTGTAACTGCAATTTCTATTGATAGTGATCTACTGGAATTTAGCAGCTCTAGAAAAGATACAGAAGTAGTTTGCAGTGGCATACCGAATGGAGCCAAGACAGTTTTAGTATAAAGGGACTTCCTTTTGATTATAAGACTAATAATGATAATAACAGTACAAAGGCAAAAAGAATGTGACGTGATCGGCATGTTGCACTGAATTTGATTTAAGTAGCACAAACTCATGTATTACAGTGAGGAAAGTACAGATATGCTCACTGTAGCAGTGTAATGACAAGATCTGGTGAAATATGATAAATGTCATTAAAATCATGAGTTACGGTATACTTGATATGTAATATAACCTTAATTAGGTTTGTGATGCAAGAAGTAGCAAGAAAAAAGGTTTACCGTTCGAGGTGGGATGCCAGAATCTCGTGCCAGTACCACAATATGAGCCACTGTGGAATTCAGTGATGTTAGATCCCGAATCCTTAGCTCTCCATCATTGCCAATGGCAAACATTCTGAAAGATTAAGCAAGAAAATAATATGACAAAAGAAACATTGTGATACTGAATAAATGATCCTGGGTATAAAGACCATGAATGAACACTTGATCTAAGGAACTGGGCTTATCCTTTCCTTCCTTGGAATGAACATGAATGCCTCCCATTACCCAAGTGCTGTGTGACTTCTGCAGGTTTAGCATTTTCCAGTTAAAATAAAGAAAAAATGGACTAGATGATTAACTTCTTTGCTGCTCTAAATTATGATATCTGGAAGAATCATTAGCAGACAAGGAATAGGAAGCAGTAAAAGAAAATTATAAAAATCATACTTAGCATCTTGTCCCATGACTGTAAGAGTTATTTGGTCTCCTCGATCTCCATCAGCAACCTCCACATTTCCTATAGCATCTCCTGGTCTTAGAGTGGTTGAAGAAACAAAAAATTCATACTGAGGGTAGCGAAAGCGTGGATCCCAGTCATTTACATTTAGTACTTGCACTTTCAGCGTGGCTGTGTCATTCTGTGAGTTGACAGTACAACAAGGTACATATATTAGTCACTTCAAATCATTTATTTCTGAATATTCAAGCAGGATATTTATTATAAAATACAAGTTTTAAAATTCAGTTAAAGAACTATTAACTATAATTAAAGAACTCTTACACCAATTTAATTTGTCAAAAATTAATCAATGAACATCCTGTATATAGATACTGTATAATTATAGACATTTTTCCGACAATTCATGGAAGCATAATAAAAGAGCATAAAGTACAATACAGTACTTACAAATTCTCCATCCATTACATAAACTTTGAGGTCATACTCCTGTTTAGTCTCATAATCAAGGTCATAGTCGAGAAGTATTTGTCCAGAAGGTGAAATGCGGAACACTCCATCCCCGTCCTTCTCTAGACTGAATCTTATATTCTGTTGGACAGTCACTTTATTATTTATAGAAAAAAAAAATGGAAAGGGGTTTGACTGAATGAGAATTATATGCCAAAAGTCAAGTGATGCTGAATAAGAAAAAGTATAGTAATGAAGGAGAAATTCTGATCATAAAAGGAGAGGAGATAAAGAATTATAAGTTAAAGATGAAAACTAAAAAAAAGTAAGGTTAAAAACAAGAAGCTGAATAGATGGGAGGAGTCAAAAATGGAAAGAACATGAGTTAAAGATTGAAAAATTAACAATACATATAAAAGAAAACTTAGAGATGAGTCAGAAGTTTAAGTGGAAGAAGTATTTAAAAAGGGTCAAAAAAGAAGTTTCCAATATGTCTGAAGTGAAGATGAAAAAATCAAAACAATATTAATAAATATTTAAATATGTGGTACATTAATTTTCCTTAGGTGATGTTGGATGGCCAGTATTGCTGATAAGTTTGCTAGAAAGACTTGACATTTTGCTCTAGGAAGAGCTTTATTAAGTCACGACTCTACCTAGAGCAAAACACACTATAATAAAGGTTTGCTCTGTGCCAAGTGTCTTTCTAGCATGTCTGAAGTGAGTTCTCAGTATAAATTATTATTTTACTAAAAAATCAAGTGCCAAACCTGTATGGGTCATACAGATCACATGATAAAGAATTTGTTCTAAGTGGCAATGCTACTATGTACCTTGTCAATATTTTTGTTGATCATTGTAGGTGCGATGAGAGAGTGTCTAGGCAAACTTTCCAGTACTGTTGCCACATAATCCCGCTGAATGAACTGCAGTTGTGTGGAGTAGTATCCTCGTCTAGACAATGTAATTGTTGTCAAGGCATATCTGTCAGGGTTGTCTACCTGCGTTGCCTGTGAAGACAGAAAACATATTAATACAATATTGCATTGTTGAAAATAATTTTCACTGTTACAACTTTAGATAATAAATTCTTTACATTCAGTTAATAAATGGAAAAATTATAAAATCCATCGACAATATATGACTTTAAATAGGTATACCAGTCATCTTTAAAATAAATAATAGCTATAGCCATCAGGATCTGCAGACTCCTCAACCTTTCAACCACAAACTAAGTGTTCTACCTATAATCTACTTGATTGTAAATATGTACAGTGCTCGTCACGGCATTATGCCAGGTGAGCGCCCCAACATAATGCTGTGAAGAAAATCAAAGGCCTACTTTACAAGGGGGTCTTTTTTTGTCAATGCATTCTGCTGGGTAGCAGCCATTAGCAAAATGTTGCGGCCTGCCACCACACTTCACAGTAACTTCTCATTGCTCATGTGGCTGCCATGGTGAGAGGAAGTGTTGCAATGTTGTCTCTCATTTGCCCCATCTTTTGTCTGGTGCTCCCTTTGGTTTTGGGGCTATATATGTTTGATTATGGGTAAAAGGAAGTCTTTAATACCTGAAACTATAGCTCAAATCATAGGGCTTCACAAAACTGGGCACCAGACGAAAGAAATAGTGGAGAATGTTAGTATGTGTGTGTTCAGTGAGGAACTGGGTGCAGCGTTTCAAGGGTGGTGGTGGTGGTGTCGAGTTACCTTCTGCCAAACCTTATCCTGGCCCCTCGAAGAAGACATCTGTTCGTACCTTAACTGTGTTAAAAAAGCAGGTAGAGAGTAACTGCATCTTCAACACAGGTAAGGTACAAACAGATGTCTTCCTTGAGGAGCCAGGCCGAGGTTTGGCAGAAGGTAACTCGACACCGCTACCAGCCTTGAAACGCTGCACCCAGTTCCTCTCTGAATGCTCACAGACACTTAACATTCTCCACTATTTCTTTTGTCTGGTGCCCAGTTTTGTGAAGCCCTATGATTTGAGCTATAGTTTCAGGTGTTAAAGACTTCCTTTTACCCATAATCAAACACGTATATATCCCCAAAATCAAAGGGAACACTGGACAAAAGATGGGGTGGATGAGAGACAACAGAGCAACACTTCCTCTCACCACGGCAGCCATGTGAGCAATGAGAAGTCACTGTGAAGTGTGGTGGCAGGCCGTGGCATCATGCTAATGGCTGCTACCTAGCAGAATGCACTGATGAAAAAAGACCCCCCTGTATGGTAGACCTTTGATTTTTGTCACAGCATTATGCCAGGGCACTCACCAGGCATAATGCCATGACGAGCACTGTATATGAGAACGATTGAACTTTTTTTTATGTCTAAATATTCAACTACAAAATAACCCTTTAAAACTCTGTACAGTATTAGCTTTAGTTTTGCCTAAAATTTTAGCCAAGTGTATTTATTAAATTTACATAAATATATTGTACTACATTGTTCTATGAATGAGATTATGCACAGTACTGTATTTGTAAGCAGATGAAAGCATAGAAAAATGGCAAGGACTACTGACAACTATTACAAAAAGTAATAAAAGCTTCAAAACAACAGTGAATGAGACCCACCCTGACAACAAGAGTGGTAGGTTGGTTGAGCTTGTCATCTGGAAGGTCTTCAGCGAGAGTTACTTCTCCAGTCTTAGGGTCAATGCTGAACCAAGCTGCTTCTTCCTCTTCTGCTGGCACAAATATGATTAATCCCCCTTTTTTTTAATCATCTGTATATATTTCTTGACTACTGCCTACATGTTGGTATGGGGTGCATTGTGCCTACATGTTGGTATGGGGTGCATTGTTCAAATCTAATACTGTATCTGTATGTTAAGACAAATCTAATACTGTATCTGTATGTTAAGACAAATCTAATACTGTATCTGTATGTTAAGACAAATCTAACACTGTATCTATTTTTTTTTTAACAAACCGGCTGTATCCCACCAAGGCAGGGTGGCCCAAAAAGAAAAACGAAAGTTTCTCTTTTTAAATTTAAATCTTACAACACGCATGGCTACGGAGGAAGAATTCTGTTCCACTTCCCCATGGAGATAAAAGGAAATAAACAAGAACAAAAACTAGAAAGAAAATAGAAGAAAACCCAGAGGCGTATGTATATATATGGTTTTGTGGGCAAGGGGCTTGGACTTCCAGCAAGCGTGCGTGAGCATGTTAGATAGGAGTGAATGGAGACGAATGGTACTTGGGACCTGACGATCTGTTGGAGTGTGAGCAGGGTAATATTTAGTGAAGGGATTCAGGGAAACCGGTTATTTTCATATAGTCGGACTTGAGTCCTGGAAATGGGAAGTACAATGCCTGCACTTTAAAGGAGGGGTTTGGGATATTGGCAGTTTGGAGGGATATGTTGTGTATCTTTATATGTGTATGCTTCTAGACTGTTGTATTCTGAGCACCTCTGCAAAAACAGTGATAATGTGCGAGTGTGGTGAAAGTGTTGAATGATGATGAAAGTATTTTCTTTTTGGGGATTTTCTTTCTTTTTTGGGTCACCCTGCCTCGGTGAGAGACGGCCGACTTGTTGAAAAAAAAAAAAAAAGAAAAAAAAAAACATGTATGTGTAGTGTGACCTAAGTGTAAGTAGAAGTAGCAAGATGTACCTGTAATCTTGCATATTTATGAGACAGACAAAAGACACCAGCAATCCTACCATCATGTAAAACAATTACAGGCTTTCGTTTTACACTCACTTGGCAGGACGGTAGTACCTCCCTGGGTGGTTGCTGTCTACCAACCTACTACCTAGGGTGTATCTGTATGTTAAGACAAATCTAATACTGTATCTGTGTGTTAAGACACGTCTAATACTATATCTGTATGTTAAAACAAATCTAATACTGTATCTGTATGTTAAGATAAATCTAATACTGTATCTGTATGTTAAGACAAATCTAATACTGTATCTGTATGTTAAGATAAATCTCTACTTTATAAAATACTGTATAGTACTGCACTATAAATGTTAAAGTTTTAACAAAAATAATTATGTACCGTTATATTACAATATTCTTCTTTCTATTATGATAACATCCACTGATTTTTGTGAAAGCACATCACTGAACCATAGTAACTTGCTTAGATAATACCACCCAAACTTCGGTACACAGTGTATGGTATAATGGTATAATTGTAAGTAAGACACGGATGTTACAGTATATACCAACATACTCTATACTGTATGTAAGTGGCTATACTAACCTCTACTGAAGGAATAAAAGACAGGGGCCATAATACCCTCATCCCTATCCAGTGCCTCTACTGTTTCTGGTTGAATCTCCACCTTGGCTCCCTGCATCAGGATAAAAGGATTGGTTAACAGTCTACCTAGAGTAAGTTAAAACATTTAGGCTGCTAGATTTAGGTATGTAGATTTGTGTGATTTTTATCCTGCAACATAATGCTGCATTTTAAAAGAATAAATTTCAACATTTATCATACATACATAATGAATAATGCAAATTTACCACAAGTATATATGTGGTATAAACACAATTTAGATTGACCTTGATTGGATTATCAGGGATAACGGCCATGTAGTGGTCTCTAGTGAAGGCAGGATTCTGGTCATCAGCATCTTGCACTTGTACTGTGAGCACTGTGCTGCTGCTCTGTGGAGATGCTCCTTGATCCTAAGGGCAAGCAAACAATGCTCATGCTAACACTCATAAAACTTGTGTATTAGAGAAATAAGCACTGTTGGCTTTTATATATACAGTACCCAATACCACTGACTACCTCATATTTATTAAGTATGTCCTTGTATAGTTTATTGTGTTATGCCATTAACTAATATTTAAAAACATAAAAAATTATGAAATGTTTTAAATTGCAGAGATCCTAAGAGTTCAAACAATCTACAAGATCAATTATTTTGACTTTTGTTATTTACAGAGTATTTGAAGTGCAACACAATTATCCAAATTATTGGTATGTATTTGTAAAGCCCTTACCTGAGCAACAATGGTGATGTTGAACACAGGAACACTTTCATAGTCTAGTGGCTTCCTAAGCACCAGCGATCCACTTAGCGGGGACTCAAAACTAAACATATCCTGAAGCAAAGAAGACTGAAATGTCAGTAGTTGTACAGTAACGAAAACTGTAATAATATCGGTAGAATTACCAACAATATGTTAGGTAAAAGGACATGTGCAATTAATGACATTTTCAAGTTCTTGGAGAGCGAAACGTTGCTTTGGTAAGATGTTACATGAACTGCATGTGTCTTTTTATCTAATGGTAATGAAAACTTCCTGTAAGCACTGAAATCCTAAAAGTGAGTGAAGTTTTTTATTATAATTACAATAATGGTATACAATACTGAAAGGATGAGGAATTACATATGTGCAATACCTGGGTATCTTTATTCAAAGATGTTTAGCCATCTAATCAGTTTTTTCAAATTCAATACAGAGATGATATACTGAGACAGAAGATGATGAGGTTACCAGTCCCTCAGCTTTACAAAACTATACACAGAAGACATTGGAAAATGAGGTTAGGCAATCAGTTCCTCAGCCTAGAAGCCAATGTTCACCACCTCAGCCTTCATGAATAAGAAGATGAATCAGATACATTAAGACTAAGGTACTGAACACCTACACTGAGGGACTGATTACCTCATTCTCTATTGTCTTTATGTATTATCTCTGTACTGAACTGAAAAAGTCAGCAGATGGAAAAAATGTCTTCAAATAGCCAAGACTTAGACTTCCAAAACACTGATTGTTTGTACATGAAATTTCACATAACTGCAGTAAGGATCATGTACATGTATTGTCAATTCTTTCAAACTGATAAGAAATCAATATAAAACAAGATATTATTTATAACTCAAAATATTTCATGAGGACAATAAAACAGAAGTGAGACTTACATAGATAGTAATAATAATTTTATTTCAGAATGATACAATGTTCGTACAGAGATGGGTTAGTTGTGCATGCAGAAAGCCTAGTTATGCAGAGCATTTCAAGCAATCTCTACAACCATGGTGCTGTAAACACCACCTCCAAGGCTGAGGGACTGATTACCTCATCTTTTGTATATAGTTCTTCTGTTTTCTAATTACGTCCAAGAATCTGTATTGATAAAGCCACTGGATGGCGAAACGTCTACAATAAAGATAACCAGATGTTGCACAAGTGTCTTAACTTTCATTTCAAGCAAGTTCTTACAGCTATGCCAGGTAGTACTCAATAAAACTTATATCAAAGTAACCTTCCAGGTGGGTCCCTTGATATTAGTGAAGAGCCCTTGATACAAGAATTGAAGCTACCCTTTACTTCTTTGGATTAAACCTGATTATCTCCTAGCCTTTAGGAAATGTGTGTTATAGGTTCAGCATTTCAATGCGAATTTAATACTCTTAAAAATAAAATACTACAATTCTTGCAAGCTGAAAAAATAAGAAGCACTTACCGAGTATGGACCAGACATGATGGAGTACTGGACAGTAGAGAACGGTCCTTGTTGGTCATCATCCTTAGCCAAGATGTCTCCAACAATTACTGTCCCAACCACAGTTACCTTGAAAGACAACACATAAGTCACATCCATGGTCCTTATCCATTTTATTATATTACACAAGTTATGATATAGAGCTCTTTCAAGGGGTGCCTTAATGTTACCCTCCCTTTCCTTGGATCCAGTCCTAAGATCATATATGACCCCATCACTTCATCAATATTGAAGAAACATCAAGACTGTCTCAGTTATATTTATGTGTGATTAAAACTTATTGTACTGTGTGTCAGTGTTGTTTTGTGTGATTATTGTACCGAGTGGCTAGGGGATTTTATTTATACTATAGTGTTAGTTTTGTTTAGTTATTACAAGGGAATATCTTGATCTTCAGAGTAACTGTTGCTATACTTAAGCTAAATGTTAATTTATTATAATTTAATGTCAAAGTATAATGAATGTACTAAAATTTTTTTTAAATAAAATATAGAAACAATAATAGTATTAATACTGACCTCTGAAACATTGACATAATAAGGACTGTTGATGAAGACTGGAGCATTGTCATTATCATCAGTGACTCTAATATTCACAGGAATAGTGATGCTCTGTTCAGTAAGAAACAAAAACATTAAAATTATTACTTAAAAATCGAATCCTCAATTGAAAAATAAAACACAAAATAAACTATTATTTAGTCACCTTTAGCATAGCCTGAAAAATATCATCTTGAAAATATGAAATAAGAGCAATACCTAGAGAGAGTTCCAGGGGTCAACGTCAACATGTACAAGGTATACAGGCCTAGCTGACGTCAGTGACATACTACCATGTAGTAGAAAGTTGCTTGTTATGCTGAACATTCCCCTCAAGGAAGGTTCCTTGATGCTGGTGAAGGGCTCTTGATCTAGGGAATTGGATCTGTCCTCCAGTTCCCTAAATTAAGCTAGAATGCCTTCCACATCCTCCCCACAGGTGCTGTATAATCCTACGGGATTATCCAGGTAAACTCCAGGTCCAGGTAAACGGGTTTAGCGCTCCCCTTGATTATAATAATAATATGCTGAGCATTTCGGGCAAATTGTCAATTTTGTACCCAGGATGTGACCCACATCAATCAACTAACAACCAGGTACCTACTTTACTGATGGGTGAACATGGACAGTAAGTGTCATAAGGAAACACGTCATAATGTTTCCACCCATACCAGGGATCAACCCCCAGACCTTAATGTGTGAGCTGAGTGCGCTACCAACCCAGGTACGGGACACCTGTTGGTTAAACTCAAAGGAAAAAAACTCTTACTCCCAATAAAAACTATACAGTGATCGTTTTTCAGGTCCAGTTGAAAACTATACATTTTTTAATTAAAGTCATCCTCCTCCAGCAATTGTCAAAAACTTCTCAGAATCACTAGGGAATCTTCAGTGCCAAATTTGATACATAAACAAGAAAATACACAATGATCTTGAGCTTAAGCCGAAGATCCAGGCATTATGGAAAATCTAGATTATTATAATCAAAACCAAGCGCTAAACCTACTAGGGTCATACAGCTGGAAAATCTAGAGAAAAATGACAGTGAGGATTTGAGGTCATGTTGCCATTGTCTATTTCATACAATGGTTACTGACTCGGCCTGTATTTTTTTTTTTAAATATGAAACTGACAAAGGACCCAATGGAAATAAGTCACTTTGACTTTTTTTGGGTTATCCCAGGTCCTCTACACGTATGCTGATATGTATAATACGTATATCTAACTGTATTTGTGTATACCTGAATAAACTTACTTACCTGGAGGTTACGGGGATACGCCCCCGCGGCCCGCAATTATGGAATATTGTTTTGCCAACACTGTTCCTCTTTCTGGAAGGCATCTTAATAGTCAATTTTCATGTGACTTGTTACCTATTGTTATTGAAGCTACGCTCTCCTTCCTTGGATTAAAACAATTACCTCCCATTCTCCAGGTGCGATGACCTCAACGGCTTTTGCTTCTCAGTGAATAATAATAAATAATAATAATAATAATAATAATAATAATATAATACATGTAATAACAACACTAATAATAATATAATAATGATATATAATATATAATATAATAATAATAATAATAAAAGATAATAGTTGATAAGTGTGTTCCGGTGTTATTTATGGAGGTTGAGAGAAGTGGAGGTGCCACCAAGGTTGCTGTGTCAAATGTATTAAGTCAACGGAACTGATAACGGGAAGATGATATGGAAGACATTGTTCTTGTCACCACCACCAGCCATCACTGTCACACCTCCCACCATTATGCCACTAACATACTCAAAAAGAGTTATAATGAATATACAGTGCATTCACACACAAAAAGCTAAAAAATAAAAGGACATAATTCACGCTATTTAACAGCATAACCAAAGAAAGATAAGCAGTGTAGCTTCCATTAAGGTCTTAAGGTCACCCACGAATCGATAATACCAAGTGAAATTCACATACATATATTTGCACATGATCCATTATATTACCATGACTTTCAGAGGTGGACCAGTAAGCCAGTGGAAGTCCTCGGTCAGGGGACCAAAAGTCCCAAACATGAACTTTATTAAGCTCTACGCATACTCATAAAACTCGACACAAATTATATAAAGCTCTATGAGTTCACCGCTTAGTTATAATAATAAAGCTCTATACAAACTTCATTCATCTCTATACATACTCTATAAAGCTCTACATGGAGACTTCGGAAGTGAGTGGTGTATAGACCTTACAGTGTCAGGCTTAGGAATGCCGTGGACTTGCTAACAGGACACAGCCTCTCAAGTTCAGTTGATGTAGGCGTCTGCCTGGAGGGATACATGTAAGATACGGTGGCAGACGGCAAGACTTTCCCTCGATAGTACATTTGACTGAGATTATCTCTGAAGTACGACCTCTACGGGTTTAGAGCCCAGTATAAAGGGAAAGCGGCCAGCGCTGCGGTGTAATTATTTCTGTATATACCATGACGACAAGGTAATTATTGGTTTCAGGTTAGCTGGATACCTGGAGGTTGGTTGCTTGCTAAATGGGGTTTATAGCCTATCGACTATACGAGGGTCATTAAGGCCGCACGTCACCTGCTCACCACCAGTCAAAAATACTTTCAATACCCTGCAATAGGATTAAATTCTTATCGTATATAGTATACTGGGAGACATACCTCTCTGTATATATCTTGCGCAGCATTATTTATATATGTAGAGCTACACCATTACTGTTGAGCGATGTGTAGGCTAGCACCAGTAAATTACAACATCATCCTTTATACAGCTTTATACTTCCTAGCTTCTTGCTGTAAGAAATATCTCTGATAGTGGCGTCGTGTGAGGAAGGCTGAGATTCATCAAGGTTCAGTGTGCCATGAAGCTAAACTGAAGATATTTTAACTAGGTGTGTCTTGTAAGGTGACCACAACAATGAATGAGGTGCCCACCCTGGGTACCTGCTCACCCTGGGTACCTGCTCATCCTGGGTACCTGCTCACCCTCGGTACCTGCTCAACCTAAACTGCCTATGTAACCTCTACTGCGAGTTGCGGCTCGTTTGTTGTGGTGAGTGAGCCATGAGGGGATGGGAATGGACAGGGTGATGGGATGGGATGGGAGGGTAGAGGATAATGGGAGGGGAGAGAGGTAATAGGAGGGGAGAGGGGGATTGAAGGGGAGAGGGTGATGGAAGTAGAGAGGGGTTATGGGAGGGGACGAAGGGTGATTTTTATCTTGGGGTGGCTTTTATCCTGAACTTCAAGAACCTGCATTAAGACTCAAGCAACACACCAATAATTGAGTCTCCCATAATACTTATAAATACTACACCTCATCATCAACACTTGCTGCTGCTGCCTTCTGCCATTTTCATACCATCCTGTGGGATATTCTAAATTATGTGAGGCATGCTGGGAAGAGTGAAGAGGTGGTGGTATTAAAAAAAAAAAAAAGAGGGAGAGGGAGGTGCAGGCATTGGATGGTGTTGGGGTTAGGTGAGGAAGATATTGAGTTGGCATCAGAAAAAGAATAAGGGATGTAGAGTGTTGTGAGAGGTGTTGGGGGAACTTACAGGGTCAGTAGTTCCTCGCCGGTCACAGATAATGTTGACGACGACGTGTGATGGTCCGTCCTTACCCTGGGAAAACAGCATAACGTCAGTACAGCTCGCTCATTCACTCTCTCTCTGACCTGCTAGCCTGGATAGACTGCACAATTGATCAATTGAACTAGTGGTTACTGAAGTTCAATCGAACTCTGGATTCGACATAGCGGATAGGAACAGACTAAAATAAAAAGTCACAGGGGCGAGAGGTCACAGATGGAAGCTGATCATTATGGATCCAGCGCTTTCCGTGGATATAATAATGACAGGAAGACATTATTACGACTTACACACTGATAAGAGGACTCGACATGGACAAATATCTAGTAAGTATAAAAAACTTTTACTACAACGCACACTACATCATCACATCTACAGCTACCATAAGACTCTACTGTAACTATCACTCTACTGTTACACTACAACAATCATCACCCTACAACCACAAGTCACTATCACTATACTGCTACACTACAACAATCATCACCCTACAACTACACCACCACAAGTCACTATCCCTCCACTGTTGTTAGTTTAATATGTTTATTATGCACCCTATACCCATCCCGGTAGTATACCCATCCTGTGGGCGGTAGTCACACCATACCCATCCTGTGGGCGGTAGTCACACCATACCCATCCTGTGGGCGGTAGTCAAAAGATTACAGAGGTACATAATGGGTCCAGGGACTGGACCCCACCACTGTAACACTATATCAATCATCATCCCACAACACTACACTACTACACAATCATCACTATCACTGCATTGCTACACTACATCAATCATCCCACCACAACCACACTACCACAAGTCACCATCTCTCCACTGTAACATTACAAAACACCATACCACACATGCCATCACCACAATACACTACTACCATATATCTACCACACAAGACTCACCTCCTTGTCTAACATCTTGGTGAGTGTGAGGTTCTTGGAGTTGGCAGAGATCTGGACTGGTGAATTCTTTTCCTTAAGACGGAGATAAATGTCTCCGTCCTGACCCGCGTCTCCCTCCAGCCTCAGTGTCCCTGTATAATAACAATATAATATATTTATTCACTACAAGTACATGGTATACAGGCCTAGCTGACATCAGTGACATACTACTATATAGAAAGGCCCTTGTTATGCAGAACATTTCGGACAAATTAGGTCCTTGTCCCAGGATGCGACCCACACCAGTCGACTAATTCCCAGGTACCCATTTTACCTACGGGTGAACACAGACAGAGCGCAGACCCTCCTCACCTGTGAAGCGAGAGCGTTAGCTATCAGGCCACGGGGCACCTCCGTCAGTAGTGTTCAAGACTCTCCCTCAGGACTCTACATCAGGACCTCTAAAACCCTCCCTGGAGACCCTGAAGGGCATGGTAGTAAAGATGCTACACTTACCTATAAGGTTGCCCACAAGGAGAGACTCTGGAACGAAGAAGTTCTCCACTGATCCTCCATGACTCAAGAAACACCGAGAATCTGCAAAATAATGATTACTCTTCATCTAGGTTTAACAAAATATATTTACGTATCTAAAATACTGATCATTATTATTATAATAATATGACCCGTAAGGGTCATACAAGAATCGCCTTTGCTTCAGCAAAGGCGATTCCTTTAATTGTATCTTCTTGGAGCTCCTCCTCTTTTCTGCAACATGCAGTCTCCTGATGATGTGTTGATTGCAATACGAAAGGTCTAGAGCTATCATTCAACTCTCCCATATATATATATGTATGTATGCAATAAGATCACAGTAAACAGGTGCATATATATATATATATATATATATATATATATATATATATATATATATATATATATATATATATATATATATATATATATAACTACAACGTAATAAATGTAATAAGTGTAAGATGAAGGCCTTCAGTATTCCTGACTGGGAGTTTACATATTTCTACTGTTAGTTGTGGTATACTGTGTTGAACTTAGTATATAGTAGTGATGTTAACTTGTGGTAAACACTACCACCATGTAGGTCACGCACCTCAAACATTAACAATAAACATCATCATAAAATATTATACACTTCTCTGATCCACTCACTCGTCTGCGTTTTTCTTTTATGATTTCAGTTTTAAAATGATAATGACACATGCGACCTCTTCAGCGCAGAAGCAAAGGCAGAGCGTGACTGGACGAGGTGCGGCAGGGTAAGGTGGGTGTGGCAGGGGTAGATAGAGGGGGCAGGGAAACAAGGCAAGCCGAGGCAGGAACGGGCGAGGTGGGAGGCAGAGCGAGGCAGGGCGAGGCATGGCTGAGCAGGGCAGGGCAGGGTGTGCAGGGCGGGGCACAGCTAAGTGGGGAGGTGATCACAGCAGTTACAATGATAATACATCAGGGGGATCAGCAGTTGTTACAGCTTTTATTCACTCCAGGTGAAAGTTAAGGTAGTGTGTGTGTGTGTTGTGTAATGGTGCGTAATATGCATCAAGTGTGTGTTGTGTGTAATGATGCATGTACATGTTGCTGCTGAGGACGCACTCAACACACTCAGTAATCAGTCCCTCAGGGACTGATTACCTCAAACTCCTTCTGATCCTCACCGTTTTTCTTTGTATGAGACCGATGAAGCTACTGAGTGGCGAAACGTTTCCTCAATAAAGATACCCAAGGTCAGTGTGACTTTGTAGATGGTCCAAATCGGACCGAAACGTCGTCGTAAGCTCCTCTCTTCTATGTGCGGGTTATTTGTGTGTCGTTCCAGTCATGGTATTGTGCCTTTTTTTTATTTAAGATACCCAAGTGCTGCATATGTTTCTAATTTATCACCTTATCGGGTCTCTGAACTATCTGCATTTGTCCTCTATAATGATTTTGTCCTCTATAATAACTTCATGTCGTCTAACTCAATGCTCAGTGGCTATGATACAAAGTTTACCGACATAAACAGCGCAGTGACCGTAGACTCCTAGCAACAGCTTTCCGCGGAAAATTTGATGTCTCCATGATGGTGAAGGGCTCTTGATCTAAGGAATTAGAGTTACCCTTCCTGAGATCAAACTTAATTGCGTCATATTCCTCAGGCGCTATATCACCCTTCAGGGTTTAACGCGTGACACAATAATATATACATAAGGAAGAAGGAGCACTGCCACAGGCCTACTGGCCCATGCTAGGCAAGTCCAAGTTGGTAGGTAAGACACATAGGCAACAGTTAGGCAACTTTATTCCGAAACGTTTCGCATACACAGTAGTCAGTTCCTGATTATGGAACTGAACTTCTCCAGGCTGAGGGACTGACAACATCAAAATTCTACGACTTCAAGGGTGATGGACTGATTACATCGTCTTCACATCTCTACTGTTCCTGCCTACTTTCTGTATTCGACTGAAGAAGCCTACTGTGTAGGCGAAACGTTTCGGAATAAAGTTGCCTAACTGTTGCCTATGTGTCTTACCTACCAACCTGTCGGTATTGTATACCATTCTGATGTCAAGTCCAAGTTACCTACTGGCCCAAGCCAGTCAGGACCGACTCACACCCATCCACACCCACTTATGTATTTGTCTATTTCTAAAACAATACAACGTTTTAGCCCTAATAACGCTACTCAGGAGTTTGTTCCATTCATCCACAACTCTACTGCCAAACCAGAGTTTTCCTATATTCTTTCTAAATCTAATTGTTTTCCAACTTGAAACCATTACTGCGAGTCCTGTCTTGGTTAGATAGTTTTAGCACGTTGTTTACATCCCCTTTATTTATTCCTGTTTTCCATTTATACACCTCAATCATATACCCCCCTAATTCTACGCCTTTCTAGGGAGTGCAGATTCGGGACTCAGTCTATACAGAGAGAGGCATAACTACTAAATAGTTATAACTATGACCATAATTTTTAAAGGGGTGGACCGGTAAGCCAGTGGAAGGCCTCGGTCAGATGACCAGAAGCTCCAACGGCGGGTCATCATCTAAGACCCGCGTCAGGAAACACTTGTCTTGTTTCCTGACGAACCTTACCCAACCTGCACCATATACAGTCACAGCCTGTACTACACCCAGGCATCACAGTAACACTAGGTGTATGCTGACCACACTGACATTGAATATATCAAGGGTGGCTGAGTCAGTTCCTTGGTCATCTTCATGCACCAGGCTACTGCTTAATATGCACTCTCAGTGATGTAATTATCACGCTCTCTCCCACGCTGTTCTCTCGCTCACTGTTATAATGTTAAGGGAGAGAGGGAGAGGGAGAGAGAGAAAGCGTGGGCAGTTACAGACTTCACAGTAATCAAAGAGCGAAACTAATCTGACAATTTTCTTTTTCTCTGGACGCCTCTCGTGAGAAGCACTAAGCTGTTAGGTCAGTCAAGTGCAACAGACTGTGTCTTTGTCTGTTATAAGGTCAGTTAGGAGCGGCAGACTGTGTCTGCAGTTAGAATGATAACAAATTCTCACTACAGGCAGCACACTCCACCAATATTCAACACACTAAACCTACTCACCATACAAAACATCCATACTTATTACTGCACCTATTACATACATAGAACACTTAACTCTGATATTAACCCTCCCCTCAAACATCTCCTTGCCAACCTCAACAGAACACATGACCATAACACAAGGCACAGATCACTCTTTGATGTTCCTCGTGTCCATCTCACACTATGCAAAAACTCAATGCACATAAAAGGCCCTAAAATCTGGAATTCATTACCTGTAAATATAAAAGAAACACTACCTGTTTATAAATTCAAGTCTCTACTCAAAGATTACTTACTCACCCAAAACCAAATAAATACTGAATAACTGAACCTTATAAATTGTATATCTTAAATGTTTCTCACAATTATATCACATAAATGTTAAACCTAAAACCCAATCTAACTTTATTATTTTTTAAATACACTACCTAACAGAATACTCCATACGACTGAATGTACAACAATGCATGCAACCATATGACCTGTCTTTGTAATACTCATTTGTGCTTTATAGTTATCTGTTTACATTAATGTTTTATCACTGATTTCATCATTGCTTAGTTAATTTTAAGCCAGCCCGTAATGCTATGCATAGTATAAGTGGCTTTGGCATGCTGCTCTTATCTGTATTTTTTTGTACCTCTGTATGTATGCTCAAATTGTTAATAAATAAATAAATAAATAAATAAATATAATGGAGGCAGAAGACCAGTGCCAAAAATTAGACCAGTAGCCCCTAACATCACACAACACAAAAGTCTTTGAAAGAAAGAAGAGACGACAAATTACAAATATTATGGAACATCACAACCTACATAACCCCAACCAACATGAATTTAAAGCAGGAAGATCATACATGTCACAACTACTAACATTATAACAGAATTACCAAGGTACTAGAAGACTAAAATGCAGGTGTTATATACAGGTATTCTACAAAGGCATTCGGCAAATGTGATCACGGAGTGATTGTACATAAAATGAGGTGATAGATATAACAGGAAGAGCAGACAAAGAAATATTCTATTCTATGAAAAATAGAACATAAAAAGTAGTATTAAAGAAAAAAAATCCAGTATTAATTAACGAAACAAACAGCCTAGTACCACTAGGCTCTGTCCTGGCGCCTCTACTGTTTCTCATACCCATAACTTAGATAAAAACTCGGCACACTTTCAAATCATCACTTGCGGATGATACTAAAATAAGCATGAAAAACACCACGATAGAAAACACCGAGAAATTGCAAGAAGATACGAGTAAAGTCTGCCTCACACACTCTTACAGTGGACCATTAGTTACATCCACCCAGTTGTCTACTTACTGTTAGGTGAACACACCCTCCCAGGTACCTACTTACTGCTAGGTGAACACACCCTCCTAGGTACCTACTTACTGCTAGGTGAACACACCCACCCAGGTGCCTACTTACTGCTAGGTGAACACTCACCCAGGTGTCACTTACTGCTAGGTGAACACAGGCAGCAGGTACCACAAGATTCGCTCATACGTCTATCCATGCCTGTGACGCAGCCCTTAGCAATCGCCTAACACTCAGGTGCCTATTTACTGCTAGTGAAAATTGTTAGGAGGCTTAAGACACGCCTTACATCTTACCTAGTCCGGGAACTATACCCGCGACAGTCTTTTATGATGACTACTGATAATTGCTGTCACAGGCCCTCTGATTGCTGTTACTATACAAGTACTGTATAGTGTGTAAGCTTTGTCTGTGCTGGAGGTCACAGTGCTGGCCACTAATAGTGATGAATTTCTGTTTTGGGTCAAACTAGGGATGAAAACAATGTTATGTGACTGACCTTGTTAAGGTAGGTAGTACGTGTGTGGGGGGACTCTGGCGTCCCTGATGATCATACAACACACAAGTTACGAGACCACCAAGTTATGAACAATGAGACTAGGATATGTTTACTGGCTGGCTGCTGCGGCCTCATGCACCACATCATGCTCTAGCCTTGCTCACCATGGACTACACTGTTCTTGCTCACCATGATATGTTGTTCGTATTTCTCTAGCTACTATCGTGACTTGCCAAGCTTAACGCACCTCAGCCTTGGCTGCTGCCTCACCTGTCACGTACATCCTCATCTACACTTTTAAAGAATATTATTAATAAAAATTCTGCGGTCAAGCAGCTACTAATATCCACGCATGTAAGCCTAGGAGGAAGGTCACTAAAAGGCCAACAAGACTTCACAAAATTCCTACAAAAAATTAAAAAAAAATTGGTAGGATTTATAAAATTGCTGAAATACAATATTCTAGGCCACAAAACTCTGGTATTTACACAGTTTTGCTACAACTCACAACTCACTTTCATAGCTGCAAACAACCACAAAAAAATCCACAAATAAAAAAAACATTTAAATTTTCAGTTGATAATTGAACTGCTCACTACGTCACTCACTATAAACCTATAGTTTTAATGTCTTTTACTGACGGTAAATAACAGTTTAAGCACTGAGTCCACAAGCGAAGGTACCGGGGCTCGATGTAAGTCAGGAGGAGACAGCGTCTTACAGACACCATCTTACAGATATTTTTTTTCTCTTGATCATTGATCATATAAAGAAGGTAGTCTCACAGTGCGGATATTATCATAATGTAATTATCATTAAGACAGATGTTTATACAACCACAATCTAACTAGTATTATATAAAATAGTGTAGGTACACGCTGTGGGTGTTCCTACACTGTACCTAATTAAAGATCCAGCATCAGAGGATGTATGCTACAATGACTGCCTGGTATATGGTAGTTACAGTGAGTGCTACAATGACTGCCTGGTATATGGTAGTTACAGTGAGAGTGCTACAATGACTGCCTGGTATATGGTAGTTACAGTGAGTGCTACAATGACTGCCTGGTATATGGTAGTTACAGTGAGAGTGCTACAATGACTGCCTGGTATATGGTAGTTACAGTGAGTGTTACAATGACTGCCTGGTATATGGTAGTTACAGTGAGAGTGCTACAATGACTGCCTGGTATATGGTAGTTACAGTGAGTGCTACAATGACTGCCTGGTATATGGTAGTTACAGTGAGAGTGCTACAATGACTGCCTGGTATATGGTAGTTACAGTGAGTGTTACAATGACTGCCTGGTATATGGTAGAGTGAGAGTGCTACAATGACTGCCTGGTATATGGTAGTTACAGTGAGAGTGCTACAATGACTGCCTGGTATATGGTAGTTACAGTGAGAGTGCTACAATGACTGCCTGGTATATGGTAGTTACAGTGAGAGTGCTACAATGACTGCCTGGTATATGGTAGTTACAGTGAGAGTGTTACAATGACTGCCTGGTATATGGTAGTTACAGTGAGAGTGCTACAATGACTGCCTGGTGTACCGTAATTAGTGTTCTACAATAACTGCCTGGTGTACAGTAGTTACAATGAGTTATACTCATCATCTCTCACTGGCAGTGTTGACTTAGTCATATACTGGTACATTCACCAGTGTATGTATCACTTAAGTCATATACTGGTACATTCACCAGTGTATGTATCACTTAAGTCATATACTGGTACATTCACCAGTGTATGTATCACTTAAGTCATATACTGGTACATTCACCAGTGTATGTATCACTTAAGTCATATACTGGTACATTCACCAGTGTATGTATCACTTAAGACATATACTGGTACATTCACCAGTGTATGTATCACTTAAGTCATATACTGGTACATTCACCAGTGTATGTATCACTTAAGTCATATACTGGTACATTCACCAGTGTATGTATCACTTAAGTCATATACTGGTACATTCACCAGTGTATGTATCACTTAAGTCATATACTGGTACATTCACCAGTGTATGTATCACTTAAGTCATATACTGGTACATTCACCAGTGTATGTATCACTTAAGACATATACTGGTACATTCACCAGTGTATGTATCACTTAAGTCATATACTGGTACATTCACCAGTGTATGTATCACTTAAGTCATATACTGGTACATTCACCAGTGTATGTATCACTTAAGTCATATACTGGTACATTCACCAGTGTATGTATCACTTAAGTCATATACTGGTACATTCACCAGTGGATGTATCACTTAAGTCATATACTGGTACATTCACCAGTGGATGTATCACTTAGTGCTTCCTCTTCCCTACCATTCATTGTTCTAACATTATTATTCCCAAGAAATTTCTTTTATTCACACTTCATTATATCTCACTGTACAATTGAGAAAGCTTATACGTATATATATATATATATATATATATATATATATATATATATATATATATATATATATATATATATATATATATATATATATATATATATATATATATATATATATATAGATATATATATATATATATATATATATATATATATATATATATATATATATATATATATATATATATATATATATATATATACGTATAAGGTATCAACAAAGCGGCAGTATACCACCGTATGCTGGCCGTATCCGGCCTTAGAGGCAGCGAGGACAACTTGAGGTTGAGCTATGCATGGTATGCATGGTAACTTTTCTTAGGTCTAACCTTCACTTTGTAGTCTTGGGGTCAATGACATACCCAAAAGCTGTAAACTCGAGGTTCGAGATATATCATCAATATGTGTAATCAGAATTATGAAGTTTGCCAGTGAAGTATGAGAGGCTCTAACATCATGTACGTGGTCTCCTGGAGTATACCTGGAGGCTGTTCCGGGGGTCAACGCCGCGGCCCCGTCCATGACCAGGCCTTGAAGTGGATCAGGGTCTGATCAACCAGACTGTTACTGTTGGCCACACACAGACCGACGTACGAACCAAAGCCCGGCTGGTCAGTAACAGACTTTAGGTGCCTGTCCAGTGCCTTCTTGAAGACAGCCAGGGGTCTATTGTTAATCCCCCTTATGTAAGCTGGGAGTCAACTGAACAGTCTTGGGGCCCCTGACACTTGTTGTGTTGTCTCTTAGCGTACTCATGGCGCCCCTGGTTGCTACTGGGGGTAATGTTGCACCACCTGCCGAGACTTTCGCTTTCGTAGGGAGTGATTTTCATGTGCAGATTTGGGACTAGTCCCTCTAGAATTTTCCAAATGCATATTATCATGTATCTTTCTCGCCTGCGTTCAAAGGAGTACAGGTCAAGGGGCTTCAACCATTCCCAGTAATTTCGGTGCTTTATCGTACTTATACGTGCAGTGAAAGTTCTTTGTATTCTTCAGGTCTGCAATTTCTCCTGCCTTGAATGGGGTCGTTAGTGTACAGCAATGTTCCAGCACAGAGAATAATCGATTTGAAAAGTTAGTTTAGTATCTTTATTATGCACCACATACCCATCCTGTGGGCCGCAGTCAAAACAAAAGAGGTACATAATGGGTCCAGGGACTGGACCTCAAAGTTGAAGAGAATCATCATTGGCTTGGTATCCCTAGTTTTGAAGGTTCTCCTTATCCATCCTATCATTTTCCTAGCAGATGTGGTAGAGACATTGTTGTGATCTTTGAAAGTGTGATTCTCTGATATTATCACTCCCAGGTCCTTCACATTAGCTTCTCGCTGTATTGGATGGTTGGAATATGTTTTATACTCCGATGCAGTTTTTATTTCTTCGAGTTTCCCATGGCGAAGTAATTGAAATTTGTCTTCATTGAACTTTATATTGTTTTCTGCGGCCCATTTAAAGACTTGGTTAATGTCCGCTTGGAGACTTGCAGCGTCCTCAGTGAATGATACTGTCATGCAAATTCTGGTATCATCAGCAAAGGAGGACACGGTGCTGTGGCTTACATCTGTCTACGTCGGATATGAGGTTGAGCAATAGGATGGGAGAGAGTACTGTACCTTGAGGAACACATCTTTTCACTGTAGCTGCCTCTGACTTTACTATGGTTGCTATTACTCTTTGTGTTCTGTTAGGAAGTTATAGATCCATCTACCCACTTTTCCTGTTATTTTTTATCACTCATTCTGTGTGCTATTACACCATGATCGCACTTGTCGAAGGCTTTCGCAAAGTCTGTGTATACTACATCTGCATTTTGCTTGTTCTCGAGAGCATCCAAGACCATGTCATAGTGATCCAGTAGTTATGAGAGGCAGGAGCGACCTGCTCTAAACCTATGCTGCCCTGAGTTGCGCAACTGTTGGGTATGCAAGTGGTTGGCGATCTTGCTTCTTAGAACCCTTTCAAAGATTTTTATGATATAGGATGTTAGTGCTTTCGGTCTGTAGTTCTTTGCCACCTTTGTGGAGTAGGGCTATGTCTATTGTTTTTAGTGACTGTGGGATGACCCCTGTGTCTATGCTCCCTCTCCACAGAATATTCAAAGCACGTGAAAGGGGCTTCTTGCAGTTCTTAATTAACATAGATTTCCACGAGTCTGGGCCTGGGACAGAGTGCATAGGCATGTTGTTTATTGTATTTTTCAAAGTCCTGTCGTGTTAGGATTATATCAGAAATACCTGAATCAACCAAATTTTGAGTCTCGGTCATAAATTAATTTAGATTATCGACTCTTAGTTTGATTAACGGTTTACTACACACTGAGTCACACTGGGACGTCAGTATCTCACTCATTTCTTTGCTGTTATCTGTGTGAGCTTCATCTTGTTTAAGCACGGTTCCAATATTGAATGTGCTTTTTGACATAGATTTGGCATATGAAAATAAATATTTTTTCCATTTAATTCATTGCTTTAAGTTTTTCCTGTGTGTCTTGTCTCTTGTATGATTGATTAAGCTTATGTTCAATATTTTCTATTTCTCTGGTCAGTACCTCTTTCCGTATTTCAGATATACTGGCCCCTTTCAGCAGTTCTGTGATTCTTCTCCTTCGCCTGTAAAGGTAACGTCTCTCTCTCTTTCTAGTTTACATCTTCTCTTCTTTTTTCTTAGGGAAATGTACCTTGAGTGTATTTAAAGTATCACAAAGTTAATCCTTTCTAGGCAAAGGTTCGGATCCATATTGTTTAGGATATCTTCCCACCTTGTTTTATTTAGGACCTGGTTAACTTGGTCCAACTGATTCCCCCCCTCCCCTCCCCCTCTCTCTCTCTCTCTCTCTCTCTCTCTCTCTCTCTCTCTCTCTCTCTCTCTCTCTCTCTCTCTCTCTCTCTCTCTCTCTCTCTCTCTCTCTCTCTCTCTCTCTCTCTCTCTCACTGAAACACTATTTTCATGTGGAATGTTATCGTTTTCCCATTACCTTTCTGACATGTCACTTATCCACATTAAGTTCACAACATGTCACTTATCCACATTAAGTTCACAACATGTCACTTATCCACATTAAGTTCACAACATGTCACTTATCCACATTAAGTTCACAACATGTCACTTATCCACATTAAGTTCACAACATGTCACTTATCCACACTAAGTTCACAACATGTCACTTATCCACATTAAGTTCCACTTTTCACTTGTTCAAAAGTTCAATTTTCGTGACACTAACGAACACTGACTTATATTATTTATTTCGCATCATTCTTAAATGTATTTATAGTGTGTGATGAGTGTGTGATGAGTGTGTGATGAGTGTGTGATGAGTGTGTGATGAGTGTGTGATGTTTGATGAGTGTTTGATGAGTGTTTGATGAGTGTGTGATGAGTGTGTGATGAGTGTGTGATGAGTGTGTGATGTTTGATGAGTGTTTGATGAGTTTTTTGATGGGGTGTGTGGTGGTGGGGTTTTAGTGTGTGATGAGTGTGTGATGAGTGTGTGATGAGTGTGTGATTTTTTGATGAGTGTTTGATGGTTTTTGATGAGTGTGTGATGAGTGTGTTTTTGATGAGTGTTTGATGAGTGGGGATGAGTGGGGATTTTTGATGAGTGGGGATGTTTTTTGGTTGTGATGTTTGATGAGTGTGTGATGAGTTTGTGATGTTTGTTGAGTGTGTGATTTTTGGGATGAGTGGTGATGAGGGGGATGTTTTGGTGTCTGATGAGTGTGGGGATGGTGTGTGATGTTTGATGAGTGTGTGATGAGTGTGTGATGTTTGATGAGTGTGATGAGTGGGGATGTTTGATGAGTGTGTGATGTTTTGATGGTGTTGATTTTTTGATAATTTTTGTGGGGGTGTGATCTTTTGGGTAGTTTTTTGATGAGTGTGTGATGAGTGTGTGATTTTTGATAGTGTTTGATGAGTGTGGGGATGAGTGTAGTATTTGATGAGTGTGTGATGTTTGATGAGTGTGTGATGGGTGTGTGATGTTTGATGGTGTTTGATTTTTTGTTTGGTTTTGATGAGTGTGTGATGTCTGATGAGTGTGGGGTGTTTGATGAGTGTGTGATGGTGTGTGATGTTTGATGAGTGTGTAGTGTGTGATGTTTGATGAGTGTTTTGATTTTTTGATAGTGTGTGATTTTTTGATGAGTGTGTGATGTTTTTTTAGTGTGTGATGTTTGATGAGTGTTTGATGAGTGTGTGATGAGTGTGTGATGTTTGATAGTGTTTGATGAGTGGGGATGAGTGTGTGATGTTTGATGAGTGTGATGTTTGTTTGGGGTGTGGGGTGAGTGTGTGATTTTTTGATGAGTGTGATGAGTGTGTGATGTTTTGGTGAGTGTGTGACGTTTGATGAGTGTGTGATGATTGATGAGTGTGTGAGGTGTGAGTTTGTAAAGTTTTTGGGTGGTGTATAAGTGGTGTGTGATGTTTGATAGTGTTTTGATGAGGGGTGTGATTTTTGGGTAAAATTGTGATGAGTGGGGATAAAGGTGTGTTTTGATGAGTGTGTGATGTTTGATGAGTGTGTTTGAGGTGTGATTTTTTGATGATGTGGGGTTTTTTGATGATTTTGATTTTTTGATGAGTGTGTGATGTTTGATGAGTGTTTGATTAGTGTGTGATGAGTGTGTGATGTTTGATGAGTGTTTGATTAGTGTGTGATGAGTGTGTGATGTTTGATGAGTGTTTGATGAGTGTGTGATGAGTGTGTGATGTTTGATGAGTGTGTGATGCTTGATGAGTGTGTGATGTTTGATGAATGTGTGATGTTTGATGAGTGTGTGATGAGTGTGTGATGTTTGATGAGTGTGTGATGTTTGATGAGTGTGTGATGAGTGTGTGATGTTTGTTTAGTGTGTGATGTTTGATGAGTGTGTGATGAGTGTGTGATGTTTGATGAGTGTGTGATGAGTGTGTGTTGTTTGATGAGTGTGTGATGTTTGATGCGTGTGTGATGAGTGTGTGATGTTTGATGAGTGTGATGAGTGTGTGATGTTTGATGAGTGTGTGACGTTTGATGAGTGTGTGATGTTTGATGAGTGTGTGATGAGTGTGTGATGTTTGATGAGTGTTTGATGAGTGTATGATGAGTGTGTGATGTTTGATGGTTGTTGAGGGCAAAAAAGGTGTGATTTTTTGAGGGAATTTTGGATGAGTGTGGGGATTTTTTGATGAGTGTGTGATGAGTGTGTGTTTGATGGTGTGTTGATGTTTGATGAGTTTTTTTGATTGGTGTGTGAGGGGGTGTGTGATGTTTGATGGTGTTTGATTGGTGTGATGGGTGTGTGATGTTTGATAATTTTGTGATGAGTGTGTGATTTTTTGATGGGTGTGATGAGTGTGTGATGTTTGATGAGTGTGTGTGTTTGATGAGTGGGGATTTTTTGATGAGTGTGTATGTTTGATGAGTGTGTGATGAGTGTGTGATGTTTGATGAGTGTGTGAGGGAGTGTTGATGTTTGATGGTGTGTGATGTTTGTTAGGTGTTGATGTTTGATGGTGTGTGATTTTTTTGATGAGTGTGTGTTTTTTTGAGGGAGTGTGTGAGAGTGTTTCATTTTTGAGGGTGTGTGATTTTTGGGTGAGTGTGTAGGGGTGATTTTGATGGGTGTGTTTGATTGTTGATGGTGTGTGATGAGTGTGTGATGAGTTTTGGTGAGTATGTGATGAGTGTGTGAGGGAGTGTGATGGGTGTGTGATGGGTGTGTGATGAGTGTGTGATGAGTTTTTGATGGTGTGTTTTTGGGGGTAGGTGTGTGATAGTATTTGATGGAGTTTTTGGGTAAAAGTGTGAGTGTGGGGTGTTGTTTTGAGTGTTTGATAGTCTAGTGACCGTGTGTGAGTGTGTGATGAGTGTTTGATGAGTTTTTTGATGAGTGTGATGAGTGTGGGGTGAAAACTGCTTGTGATGGTGTGTATGTGATGGTGTTGATAGAACTGCTTGTGATGAGTGTGTATGTGATGAGTGTGTGATGAGAGCTGTTGTGAGGTGTATGTGAGGGAGTTTTGGGGTGGGGCTGCTTGTGTTTAAGGGGTTGTGATGAGTGTGTTGTGATGAGGGGTTGATGGGGAGCTGCTTGTGTTGAGGTTTTGTGTGATGAGTGTGTGATGAGTTTCTTGTGATGAGGGGTATGTGATGAGTGTGATGTGATAGGTGTGTGATGGGGCTGCTTGTGATGAGTGCTTATGTGATAGTGTGTATGTGATGGTGGGGTGGAGCTGCTTGGTGGTTTTAGGGAAAATGGGTGTGTGATGGGAGCTGCTTGTGATGAGTGTGTTGTGTGAGTGTGGGGTGAGGCTGCTTGTTGATGAGTATGTGTAATGAGTGGTTGTGAGACGGGAAGTTTTATGGGAGGTGGTCATTGCTGCAGTCTCCATCTGGTTTGATCTTCCTGCTCTGACCCCCCCCTCACACACACACACACACACACCCCACACCCACACACCCACACCACACACACACACCCCACCCCCACACACACACTACACACACACGTGTCTGATAAAATGGGGGAGAGTTGGGCCTCAGAGGATAATAAAAAGTGGGCCCCTGAAAAGTATCGCTTACCACAAACCTTTAAAAACACCTCTCTCTCAATCAGAGAGAGGGAGGAAAAAATGCTGAAAATGAGGAGTAGGACAAAAGGGGGGGTGGCAGGTAGGAATATGTGGATGCAGTAATATCTAACAGGGGTAAACAGAGGTGATTCTCTGGGGAAAGGGGAAGTGGTTAAAGTGTGACATGTGGGGGGGCCTCAAGGATCAGTACTGGCACCTCTCGGTTCTGGTGTCAAAAGAACCACATACTTGGGATTCCCCTGATTTTATCCTCGGGATGAGGGGGTTATACAGTGCATTTAAACCCGGGGGGCAATCCCCGAGATGGACATCCTGGGCCCACCTGGGGTGGGAAACACCCGGGGGAAACATCAACCTCCGAATATCCATGGAAAACTCACTGAAACCTCATCACAATCATCCAAACACTGCCTTTTTTTCCACCCCCTATGTCCTCCCCCCAAACCCCTTTCCATACCCCCCCCCTCCCCCACCCCTGGGTGAAAGGGGCCAAACAGGACAACCAACCTGCCCCATGCCCCAACACCCACCCCCCACTCATTCACCCCCTCTTGTGGTGGTAACGGTGGTGATCAACACCCCACCGGGCCAAACCCCCCTCGGGTGGGCCCCCCCACAAAAAATAAAAATTTGACTCACTAACCCGTGGTTTCTCTGCCCAGGGGCGGGGGGCTCTACAGGGGGGAGGGTGTTCTGCAGGGGCGGGGTCTCTGGCAGGATGGGGGGGGGTGAGGCTGGGCAGGGGGTGAGGCTGGGCAGGAAAGGGGGAGGCTGGGCGGGAGGGGGGAGACTGGGCGGGGGGTGAGGCTGGGCGGGGAAGGTGGGGCTGGGCGGGAAAGGGGAGACTGGGCGGGAGGGGGAGGCTGGGCGGGGGGTGAGGCTGGGCGGGAGTGAGGGGTGGGCCCCGGAAGGTGGGGCTGGGCGGGGGTGAGGCGGGGAGGTAAATGGGGCTGGGCCCGGGGGTGAGGCTGGGCGGGAGGTGGGGGTGGGCAGGGGGGGCCCGGCTGGGCGGGAAGGGCAGGCTGGGGGGAAAATGAGGCTGGGGGATGTGCCTCACCTTGTTCCTCCCTGTTTTTAAATTTGTATGCACCTGCACTCCTGCCTGCCCCCTCCTTCCTTCTATAAATTCCTTCCTCCTTCCTTCTTCTATACTTCCTTCACTCCTTCCCTTCCCCCCTTTCTTCCCTTCCCTCCTTCCCTTCTTCTTCCCCTTCACTCCTTCCCCCTTCCCCATGCTTCCTTATCCCTTTCCCTTTCCCTTTTATACCTCCCTTTCCCCCTTCCCTTTCCCTTTATACTTCCCTTTCCATTTCCCTTTGTTCTTCTTTATTCATCCCTTCCCCTTTCCCTTTTATCTTCCCTTCCCCCTTCCTTCCTTAAAATTTATTCACTTTTTTCCTTCCTTCATTCTTCCCTTCCCCTTTTTTCTTCCCACCTAAAATTCCATTCCATTCTGTGATTCATCATTTCCTTTGGGTTTTTTCATTCATTAAACCCTTCATTCCATTCTTTTCACATTTTCCCTTCCTTCATTCTGTTTTTATCATTTATCCTTCTTTATTATCCTCCTTCATTCTTTTTATTACATCTTTTCCATTTTATATATTTTTCCCCCTTCATTATTCTTGTAATTTATTCTTCCCTTCCTTCTTGTTTATTTACCCTTATTTTTTTTATTTTCCTTCCTCCCTTTATTTATTCCCATTTTTCTTCCACTCCTCTCCTTCCCTTTGTTTATTCCATTATTCCCTTCATTTAAAAAATTACTTCATTCATTTTATTTTTTCATTTAAATTTTTATTCCTTATCATTCGGCCCCCTTCAATAACCATTCATTCCCTTTCCTTCTTATTTTTTACTTCCTTCCTTTCCCCTTTCCTTTGTTTTATTCTTTCCCCCTTTCCCTTCCCTTTAATTTCCCCCTTTCCCCCTTTTTCTTATTCCATTTTCCCTTCCCCCTTCATTCCCTTCCCTTTTTTCATCCCCTTTTCCCTATATTCCCTTTCCTCTCCTTCCTTCTTTTCCCTTTTTCTTTCCTTCTTGGGGTTTTTCCTCCTTCCTTCCCCCTTTTTCTTTTTCCTCCTTCCCCCTTCTTCTTCCTTCCTCCCCCGCCCCCCTTCCCCCTTTTTCTATATTCTTCACTCTTTTTTTTAACCCCCCATTCTTCCCTTTTTCCCCTCCTCTCATTCCCTTTTAAAATTTCCCTTCACCCCTTCCTTCCTTCTTATTCCTTCCCTTCATTCCCTTTTATGCTTCCCTTTCCTTATTTATTCTTGGTAACCCTTTTTATTCCCATGGGTTCATTAAAATTACCTAAAAAACCCTTATCGTTCCTTCCATTCTTCTTTAAGCCCCCTTTTTCATTCTTCCATTCCATCCCCTTTTTTCCTTCCCTTTTTTCAAATTCCAAAATTTTCATTCCTTCTATTTTTCCCCTTTATTCCCTTTAATTTTTCATTTATTATTTATTTTTCTTTCCTTTTTCATTTTTCCCTTCTTTCCCTTTATTCCTTCTATTTTCCCCCCTTATCCTTTTACGTTCCCCTTCCCTTTTAAAACCCTTTATTCATTCATTTATTACCTCCTCTTTTTTTTTATTCTATTTTAACCCGGCCATTTCCTCCTTTAAAATCTTCTTCCCTTCCTCTTCATTTCCTTAAATGTTCATCATTTATTTATTTAAAATTTTTTCCCCATTCCCTTTTTTCTGGCCCCATTATCATTCATTTATTCTTATTTCCATTATCATTCATTTTATTTTATTTGTTCCCTCATTCAAATTATTCTTTTTATTCATCCTTTATTCATTTGGCCCCTTTAATTTTATTTTACCCTTTAAAAAGTGACCATTTTCCCTTTTTCCGTTGGCCCCATTTCCCCCTCATTTATCCTATTTACCATTATTATTTTAAAATTTCCCCCTTTTCTTCCATTTCCTTATTAATAATTTTTAACCCCTTATTCCCCTCCTTCCCCCTTTTTTATAATTTTTTCATATCTTTTATTACCATTTTTATATTTATTTTTCATTCCTTTTTTTCCCTTCTTTTTTCCCTCATTCTTTAAAATTTTTATTCTATTCATTCCCTTCCCTTTTCCTTAAATTTTTTCCCCCTTCCCTTTATGGGTTTTTTCATCTATTTTTCCTTCTAAAAGCTTTTTTATCCTTCCCCCTTCTATTTTTTCCTCCCTCCTTTCATTATCTTTATTATTTCCTTTCCTTCATTATTTTTCCTTTCATCTCCTTTTCCCTTTTTTATTTTTTCCTTCCCCCTTCAGGCCCTTTTTTTATCCTTTCCTTCCTTCTTACTTCTTATCCCCCTTTATTCCCTTCTTTTAATTTTCATTACTTTATTCCCTTATTTCCCCCTTTCCTTTAAAATTCCCTTTCCTTTCCTTCACCCCTTATAAAAGCTTCCCTTTCCTCCTTCCTTCTATATTCCTTCATTTCTATTTTTTTATATTTTATTCATTTCCCTTTTTCACTTATTTTTATCTCCCTTTCCCTTTTATTTTCCTTCCTTTTTATTTCATTTAAATTTTCCTTTTATCCTCCCCATTTCCTTCTTCTTCCTTCATCCTTCCTTCTGTTTTTGCCTTTCCTTTCCCTTTTATTCTATGCTTTTCCCTCTTTTTCTTCCCTTTTATTTTCCTCTATTTTATTCTTAACCTATTACCCCATTTTTCCCTTTAAACCCCCATTTCCTCTTCCCTTTAAATTTTATTTTTTATCCCCTTTGACTTTTTTCTTTTCCTTTATTATTTTTTATTCTTCTAGCCCTTCCTCCCCTCCTTCCCGTTTGGCCCTTTTTCCCCTCCTCCCCCTTTTCCCCTTTTCCTCCCTTTTTTCACTTAAAATTTTTTACTTCATTTTTCCTTCATTTTTATTTCATTCATTCCCCATTTTTCCTTTCCTTATTTCCCTTTTTTAAAAACCATCCCTTTTTTCCTTCCTTTTGCCCTTTTTCTATCTTTTTCCTTCCCTTCCCCTTTTCTCTTTTTCTTTTTTCATTATCCCCCCATTTTCCCTTTCCCTTTTTTCATTATCCCCCTTTATTTATTCTTTATTCCTTTCCTCTTCCCCCCCTTCTTGTTCCTTCCATCCTTTTTCCCTTCTTTTTCCATTACTCCCCCTTCCTTCTTTGTACTCCTTTTTATTCTATTTCCTTCCTCCCTCCTTCCTTCTAAACTTTATTTTTCTCCTTCCTTCTATCTTCCTTTCCCTTTTCCTTTTTTATGTTTGTTTCCTTTTTTTTCTATTTCCTTATATCCCCCTTCCCCCCCCATCTTTTTCCTCTTTTTTTTCTAAAACCTTCATTTCATTATTTATTTTTATTTATTCTCCTTCCTTCCTTCTTCCATTAAACATTTTCCCGCTAAAATTTATTATCATTTATTTATTCTGTGTTTTTCATCCATTATTCATTCTAGGCCCCCTTATCATTCTTTTTTCATTCCCCGGGGTTTTTTTATTTTATTCCATTTCATTTAATTTTTTTGGCTTCATTTTCCCTTATTTTATTCTGGGTATTTTTATCATTCCATTCCCCTCCCTTCCCATTTATTCCATTCCTTCTAAACCCCATTCCTCCTTTTTCCCTTTTCCCGTGGCCCCCCTTATTTTTAATTCCCTTAAAAAATTCCCAAATATTCCTTCCCCCTTTTTCCCAACCTTCATATTTTTCCCTTCCCTTTCCCTCCCTTTTTTCCCCCTTATTTCCTTCCTCCTTTTATTAAAATTTTTTTATCCATTTTAAATTTAAAAAACCATTAAAACATTTTCCCTTATATTTTTCCTTCATCATTTCATTTATTCTTGTTTTCATCATTTATTCATTTAATGGCCTTCAAAAATTATTTTTCTTTTCAGCTTGTAAAAATTTTTTTTTCTTTTGGGTTCATTATCCTTTATTCCTTATTATCTTTAAACCCCTTCCTTTTCCTTCATATTCTTTTTAAAATTTTTATTTCAAATTTTTTCCTTCATTCTTTTATTTCCCTCCTTTTTCCCCCCCCTTTAAAACCCTTATCCCTCATTTTATTTATGTTTTCCTTTCCTTCTTTTTCCCTTTCCTTTTCCCCCCCCATGCCCCTTTCCCCCTTCCTTCTTCCTTTTCCCTCATCCTTCCCTTAATTCTATCGCCCCCTTTCCTTTTTCCTTCTTTTTCCCCTCCTTCCCTTTTTTCTAAAATAATTTTCCTTCCTCCCCCCTTCCTTCTATTTTCCTTCATCTTTTCCTTCTATCTTTTCCTCCTTCCTTCCCTTTTATACTTTCTTCACTCCTTCCTTCCTTCTATACTTTCTTACTCCTTCCTTTTCCTTTTTTTTTTCCCCTTCCTTCCTATGCTTCCCCTTCCTATCCCTTTCCCTTTTACTTCCTTCCCCCTTTTTCTATCCCTTTCCCTTTACTCCTTTTTCTATCTTCCCTTTTTTCCCTTTTTTTCTAACTTTTATACTCCTCTCCCTTCCTTTATACCCTTTTTCCCCCTTCCCCTTCCTCCCTTTTCCCCCTCTCCTTCCTTCTATACTTCCCCCTTTCCCCCTTCCTTCCTTCTTATTTTTCCCTTCCCCCCCTCCCCTTTTTTTTTTTCTCTCTTTTTTCTTTTTATTACAAACCACCTTAGTTATACCCCCTGATTAAAAACCCGGTTTACACCCTTATTAATATCTATTATACACCTGTCGGGTTAAATTTCCCCTTTGTTATCACCTGTCATTAACTACACCAGTTAAAACACCGTCAGATAACTATCATGGGTTTTACACCCCCGTCAATTAACTACACTAGTTATACACCTGCAAAATTTAAATTCTTTTTATCACCTGTCGTTTTAAATCACCTGGGTTTTAAAACCCGTCGGGTTTAAATATCATGGTTTCTCATTTCAAATTAACTAATAGTTTTTCCCTTCGTTAACTATCATAGTTATACACGTGTCGTTAACTACACTAGTTATAAAGTGTCAGTTAACTTCACTGGGTTTGCCCTGTCATTAACTCACTGGTTATCACCTGTCGATTAACTACACTGGTTATACACCTTCGTTACTTTTTATGGGTTTTCACCTGTCGATTGCTTTTCACTGGAAAAACACCTGTCAGTTAACTATCATGGTTTTTACACCTTCGTTAACTCCTGGGTTTTCACCCGTCGGGTTTAAATATCGAGTTATAAAACTTGTCCCGTTGGGACCCCTAGTTATCACCTGTCAGTTCCTTTTTCATGGTTTTTAAAAGTGTCAGTTAACTAAATAGTTATACGTTCCCGTTAACTTTAAATAATTACCCCCTGTCAAAATTAACTACACTGGGTTTCGCCTGTCATTAACTCACTAGTTATCACCTGTCAGTTCACTATTATGGGTTTTACCGTCGATTAACTAAATGGTTATCACCCCCTTAATTAACTATCATGGGTTAAAACACCTGCCAGTTAACCCCTATTATACACCTGTCATTAACTACACTGGTTTCACCCCGTCAGTTAACTGCACTGGGTTTTACCCTTTAGTTAACTATCCCCCAATTTTCCCTTTTCCCGGGGGGCTTTACTGGTTATACACCTGTCAGTTAATATCATGGTTTCCCCCGTCAGTTAACTTCACTGGGTTTTCACCTGTCCGGGTTTAAATCCCCTGGTAAAACCTGTCAGTTAACTTTTACTGGGTTTCACCCTGTCGTTAACTCACCCGGGTTTTACCCTGTCGTTAACTACACTAATTACACACCTGTGTTAACTTCACTAATTTAGCCCGAAAGTTAACTCACTGGGTTTTTTCCCGTCAGTTAACTATCTAGTTAACCTCTGTCGTTAACTACCAATTATCCCTGTCGGGTTTAAATGCACTAGTTATACATCTGTCAGTTAACTACACTAGTTATACACCTGTCAGTTAACTACACTAGTTATACACCTGTCAGTTAACTATCATAGTTATACACCTGTCAGTTAACTACACTAGTTATACACCTGTCAGTTACCTATCATAGTTATACACCTGTCAATTAACTACACCAGTTATACACCTGTCAGTTAACTATCATAGTTATACACCTGTCAGTTAACTACATTAGTTATACACCTGTCAGTTAACTATCATAGTTATACACCTGTCAGTTAACTACACTAGTTATACACCTGTCAGTTAACTACACTAGTTATACACCTGTCAGTTAACTACACTAGTTATACACCTGTCAGTTAACTACACTAGTTATACACCTGTCAGTTAACTATCATAGTTATACACTTGTCAGTTAACTACACTAGTTATATACCTGTCAGTTAACTATCATAGTTATACACCTGTCAGTTAACTACACTAGTTATACACCTGTCAGTTAACTATCATAGTTATACACCTGTCAGTTAACTACACTAGTTATACACCTGTCAGTTAACTATCATAGTTATACACCTGTCAGTTAACTACACTAGTTATACACCTGTCAGTTAACTACACTAGTTATACACCTGTCAGTTAACTACACTAGTTATACACCTGTCAGTTAACTACACTAGTTATACACCTGTCAGTTAACTACACTAGTTATACACCTGTCAGTTAACTACACTAGTTATACACCTGTCAGTTAACTACACTAGTTATACACCTGTCAGTAACACACCTATCTCAACCTGCTGCACGCAATACAGGCAGCTTGACCTGCTGCACGCAACACAGGCAGCTTGACCTGCTGCACGCAACACAGGCAGCTTGACCTGCTGCACGCAACACAGGCAGCCTGACCTGCTGCACGCAACACAGGCAGCTTGACTTGCTGCACGCAACACAGGCAGCCTGACCTGCTGCACGCAACACAGGCAGCTTGACCTGCTGCACGCAACACAGGCAACTTGACCTGCTGCACATAACACAGGCAGCTTGACCTGCTGCACACAACACAGGTAGCTTGACCTGCTGCACGCAACACAGGTAGCTTGACCTGCTGCACGCAACACAGGCAGCTTGACCTGCTGCACACAACACAGGGAGGCTGACCTTCTGCACGCAACACAGGCAGCCTGACCTGCTGCACGAAACACAGGCAGTATGTTCTGCTGCACGCAACACGGGCAGTCTGACCTGCTGCACGCAACACAGGCACATTGACCTGCTGAACGCAACACATGCAGACTGACCTGCTGCACGCAACACTGGCAGACTGACCTGCTGGACGCAACACAGCCTGACCTTCGGCACGCAACACAGGCAGCCTGACCTTCTGCACGCAACACAGGCACCCTGACCTTCTGCACGCAACACAGGCAGCCTGACCTGCTGCACGCAACACAGGCAGTCTGGCCTGCTGCACGCAACACAGGCAGTCTGACCTGCTGCACGCAACACAGGCAGTCTGACCTGCTGCACGCAACACAGGCAGTCTGACCTGCTGCACGTAACACAGGCAGCCTGACCTTCGGCACGCAACACAGGCAGCCTGACCTGCACGCAACACAGGCAGCCTGACCTGCTGCACGCAACATAGGCAGCCTGACCTGCACGCAACACAGGCAGTCT
Source organism: Cherax quadricarinatus (assembly GCF_038502225.1). Classification (NCBI taxonomy): domain Eukaryota; kingdom Metazoa; phylum Arthropoda; class Malacostraca; order Decapoda; family Parastacidae; genus Cherax; species Cherax quadricarinatus. The sequence goes on from NC_091292.1 coordinate 1,576,948, forward strand.
GACCTGCTGCACGCAACACAGGCAGTCTGGCCTGCTGCACGCAACACAGGCAGTCTGACCTGCTGCACGCAACACAGGCAGTCTGACCTGCTGCACGCAACACAGGCAGCCTGGCCTTCTGCACGCAACACTGGCAGCCTGACCTGCTGTACGCAATACAGGCATCTTGACCTGCTGCACGCAACACAGGCAGTTTGACCTGCTGCACGCAACACAGGCAGCTTGACCTGCTGCACGCAACACAGGCAGCTTGACCTGCTGCACGCAACACAGGCAGCCTGACCTGCTGCACAACCCACAGCTTGACCCGCTGCACGCAACACAGGCAGCTTGACCTGCTGCACGCAACACAGGCAGTCTGACCTGCTGCACGCAACACAGGCAGTCTGACCTGCTGCACGCAACACAGGCAGCCTGACCTGCTGCACGCAACACAGGCAGTCTGGCCTGCTGCACGCAACACAGGCAGTCTGACCTGCTGCACGCAACACAGGCAGTCTGACCTGCTGCACGCAACACAGGCAGCCTGACCTGCACGCAACACTGGCAGCCTGACCTGCTGTACGCAATACAGGCATCTTGACCTGCTGCACGCAACACAGGCAGCTTGACCTGCTGCACGCAACACAGGCAGCTTGACCTGCTGAACGCAACACAGGCAGCTTGACCCGCTGCACGCAACACAGGCAGCCTGACCTGCTGCACAACCCACAGCTTGACCCGCTGCACGCAACACAGGCAGCTTGACCTGCTGCACGCAACACAGGCAGTCTGACCTGCTGCACGCAACACAGGCAGTCTGACCTGCTGCACGCAACACAGGCAGCCTGACCTTCTGCACGCAACACAGGCAGCCTGACCTGCTGCACGCAACACAGGCAGTCTGACCTGCTGCACTCAACACAGGCAGCCTGACCTTCTGCACGCAACACAGGCAGCCTGACCTGCTGCACGCAACACAGGCAGCCTGACCTTCTGCACGCAACACAGGCAGCCTGACCTGCTGCACGCAACACAGGCAGTCTAGCCTGCTGCACGCAACACAGGCAGTCTGACCTGCTGCACGCAACACAGGCAGTCTGACCTGCTGCACTCAACACAGGCAGCCTGACCTGCTGCACGCAACACAGGCAGTCTAGCCTGCTGCACGCAACACAGGCAGTCTGACCTGCTGCACGCAACACAGGCAGCTTGACCTGCTGCACGCAACACACTCAACACCAGAAAGTTTTAGAGATTTTTAGGTACTAAAGATATTGTTGGTGTTGCGAGGGAAGCCTGGAAGTTATCAGTGTGTGTTGCGCGGGAAGCCTGGAAGTTATCAGTGTGTGTTGCGCGGGAAGCCTGGAAGTTATCAGTGTGTGTTGCGAGGGAAGCCTGGAAGTTATCAGTGTGTGTTGCGAGGGAAGCCTGGAAGTTATCAGTGTGTGTTGCGCGGGAAGCCTGGAAGTTATCAGTGTGTGTTGTGAGGGAAGCCTGGAAGTTATCAGTGTGTGTTGCGAGGGAAGCCTGGAAGTTATCAGTGTGTGTTGCGAGGGAAGCCTGGAAGTTATCAGTGTGTGTTGCGAGGGAAGCCTGGAAGTTATCAGTGTGTGTTGCGAGGGAAGCCTGGAAGTTATCAGTGTGTGTTGTGAGGGAAGCCTGGAAGTTATCAGTGTGTGTTGCGCGGGAAGCCTGGAAGTTATCAGTGTGTGTTGTGCGGGAGGCCTGGCAGGTCTCAGTGTGTGTGGTGAGGGTAGCCTGGAAGTTATCAGTGTGTGTTGTGAGGGAAGCCTGGAAGTTATCAGTGTGTGTTGTGCGGGAAGCCTGGAAGTTATCAGTGTGTGTGTTGCGAGGGAAGCCTGGAAGTTATCAGTGTGTGTTGCGCGGGAAGCCTGGAAGTTATCAGTGTGTGTTGTGCGGGAAGCCTGGAAGTTATCAGTGTGTGTGTTGCGAGGGAAGCCTGGAAGTTATCAGTGTGTGTTGTGAGGGAAGCCTGGAAGTTATCAGTGTGTGTTGTGCGGGAAGCCTGGAAGTTATCAGTGTGTGTTGTGAGGGAAGCCTGGAAGTTATCAGTGTGTGTTGCGCGGGAAGCCTGGAAGTTATCAGTGTGTGTTGGGGGTTTAGGGGGCCTGGGATCGTGTTGTTTTGGGGAAGCCTGGAAATTGGGTGTGTTTGGGGGAAGCCTGGGGTAGGTTGAATAACGTGGGGATTTATCCTAGGTTGAGAAAAATTTTTGTTTCTACGGACGTTCCAAACAAGTTTTCCACCACCACTTTCCCCCACCCCCCTTTACCACCACTACTATTCCCCAAACCCCACTCCATTTACCCCACTCCCTTATTACCACCATTTTACCACTTTACACTTTCCCCCTACATTTCCCTCAACTTTCCCCCCTTTTCCCCACCCCCTTCCCTCTTTCCACCCGTCACTTCCCCACCATCCCCTATTACCACCCTCCAAAACCCCCACTCTTGCCATACCTTTTCCCCCCCTTTTCCACTATTACCACCTCCACTTTCCCCCCCTTGCTTTCCCCTCCCTATTAACCACTACCCCCCCTTCCACCCTCCATTTTCCACCACTCCAAACTTTCCACCACTCCACTTTACCCCCCTCCCAAAACCACTCCCCTTCCCAAACCACCATATTACCACCCCCCTTCCAACACCATTACAACCCTCCCTTACTCCCTTCCACCACTCCCTACCACTACCCCTTTTCCTCCATTCCACCACTATTACCACCCATTTTCCCCTCCACTATTACCCCCACTATTACCCCCCTACCCATTCCCACCACCCCCTGTACACCCCCCATTCCCACATACCCCCCCACCCCACTACTATTACCCCACTACTTTCCACCCCCCTATTCCACCTCCACTATTACCACTCCAAAATCCCACCACTCCCCCCCACCACTCCACCCTTTTCCACCACCCCACATTACCACCACCCCACTTACCCCACTACCCCCATTACCACAATCCACATTACCACTCAAATCCCACCCACCCCCCTTACCCCCCCTTTTTCCCACCCATCCTTCCCACCACTCCCTTTACCCCAGCTTCCTATCACCACCCACTATCACCACCCCCCTATTACCCCCTCCCAATCACCACCACTCCCCTATTACCCCCCACCCTTTACCACCCTACCCTATTCCCCAATCCCCCTTAACCACTACAATCACCACCACTACCCCATACCACCACTAACCCCCGCTTTCCCTCACCCCAACTACCACTTACCCCACTCCACTATTCCCGCTATCATATCCCCCCATCCACTATCCCCACCACCCACTTTCCTGCCTTCCCCTTTCCCTCCCTTATCACACCACTCCACTTTCCCCCGTTTCACTTCACCCCCCTCCACATCACCACCCCCCACTTTCCCCACTACCACTCCCACCACTCCACCCCATATTACCCCCACCCTTTCCCCCAACCATCTCTATAAACACCACTCCCATTCCACCCTACCCCCCTTTTAACTTCAAATCCCAAACCCTTTCCCCACAAACCACTTCACTTCCCCCCCTCCCCCACATCCCCATCCCCAAAAATTCCACCCCCCTCCCCCCCCAACCTCACTCTTACCACCCACTCCACTTCCCACCACTACCCCCACGCCACCATCACTAAATCCCCCACCACTCCATTATCACCACCCCAAAACCCACTACCTCAAAATTTTTCCATCATGGTGTTGTCCCTTTTTCCAAAATTAATGGTGCTTTATCTCCTTTTAAAAAATTTTGGGGAGGAGGGAGGAAAAAAGGGGGGGGGGGGGGGGGGGGGGGGGGGGGGGGGGGGTTATTAAATTTATTTTCACTTTGTGTGTTTGATCAACCTTTTTTTCCATAAGGCAATAATTTATTCCATATATATATATATATATATATATATATATATATATATTATATATATATATATATATATATATATATATTTATTTTTTATATTTATATATATATATATATATATAATTTTTTGGGAATAGGTAAAACTTAATTTGAAAGAACTCATTTAATTTTCCCTTTCAAATTTTCTTTAACGCTTAAAATTTTATTTTTTATTAATGTTAATGAAAAATTTTTAAAAATTTCACAAAAAAATCTTAGAAAATTTCCCAATTATTTTAAAAGAAAATTTATTTTTTTTAACCCCCCTAAAATATTTTAGTTTTTAAAAAATTTAACATTAAACAAACCGGTGAAATATTTTTTTCTTAGGGTTTAAAATATTTTGGAAATTTTAACACAAATTTTTACTATTGGGAGATGAATTCTATTGAAGCCAAGATGGCAAATTCTCCTTTCGGCACCCCACACATATATATATATATATATATATATATATTTTATATATATATATATATATATATATATATATATGAATATATATATTATTGTACCCCAAACAGTGGTTTAATCAATAAAGAATGCGAAATTGAACCCATTTGCATGGTCCGCCCCGTGGCGGAACCCAGACGCCCAAACCCCCGGACCATCCTCCCCAAAAACCAAGCCCCCGCCGGGGGTGTTTAAACACCTAGGTCCTCCATTGCCTTCTCCATTCAACCCCCTGATTAGTCCGGGGAAAACAATAATCATAATCACAAGAGTGAATATAAGCAAGGAACACTGTGTGTGTATATTAAGTAGTGAAATCATGATCCCACCATGATATGCCCTTTGAGCCCATCTTGCCCCCTGCCTTCCCTCCCCCGCCCTACCCTACCTTTCCCCCTTCCGCCCCCCCCCGCCCCACCCCCCCCGCCCCTTTTCCTGCCCCCCTTTGCCCCCTTCCCCCGCCACCCTTTCCCCCGCCCCCTTTTCCTTCCTTCCGCCGACCCTTCCTGCCCTTTTCCCGCCCCCCCCCGCCCAACCCCCCCGTTCCTTCCTGCCCGCCCTACCCGCCCCACCCACCGACCCCCCCGCCCACCTTTTCCGCCCCACCCCTTCCCCGCCCCCCCCCCCCCAACCCTTCCCCCCCCCAACCCCCCGCCCAACCCTTCCGCCGTACCCCTTTCCCCACCGTATCCCTTCCCCCCCCTCCCCACCCTTCACTACTCCCCGCGACCCCCCCGCCCTACCCACCGCCCCACCCTTCCCTGCCGTACCCTTCCCTGCCGTACCCTTCCCTGTCCTACCCTACCCTGCCCTACCCTTCCCTACCCTACCCTGCGTTACCCTTCCCTGCCCTACCTATCCCTACCCAAAGGGTTCCCTTATCGTGTACTCAACTTTCCCATCATTCAATCCTCGTGGGAATCTTGCCCTGAACCTGACCTGACGTGAGAGGTATCCTCATGAGATATCCTAGAGGTAGTGTGAGGTATCCTGGTGAGGTAGTGTGAGGTATCCTGGTGAGGTAGTGTGAGGTATCCTGGTGAGGTAGTGTGAGGTATCCTGGTGAGGTAGTGTGAGGTGTCCTGGTGAGGTAGTGTGAGGTATCCTGGTGAGGTAGTGTGAGGTATCCTAGAGGTAGTGTGAGGTATCCTGGTGAGGTAGTGTGAGGTATCCTGGTGAGGTAGTGTGAGGTATCCTAGAGGTAGTGTGAGGTATCCTGGTGAGGTAGTGTGAGGTATCCTGGTGAGGTAGTGTGAGGTATCCTGGTGAGGTAGTGTGAGGTATCCTGGTGAGGTAGTGTGAGGTATCCTGGTGAGGTAGTGTGAGGTCTGGTGAGGTAGTGTGAGGTATCCTGGTGAGGTAGTGTGAGGTCTGGTGAGGTAGTGTGAGGTATAATGGTGAGGCTAACTGGTAACACACCTGTACACTAACAACACTGGTAACACACCTGTACACTGACAACACTTGTAGCACACCTGTACACTAACAACACTGGTAACACACCTGTACACTAACAACACTGGTAACACACCTGTACACTAACAACACTGGTAACACACCTGTACACTAACAACACTGGTAACACACCTGTACACTAACAACACTTGTAGCACACCTGTACACTAACAACACTGGTAACACACCTGTACACTAACAACACTGATAACACACCTGTACACTAACAACACTGGTAACACACCTGTACACTAACAACACTGGTAACACACCTGTACACTAACAACACTGGTAACACACCTGTACACTAACAACACTTGTAGCACACCTGTACACTAACAACACTGGTAACACACCTGTACACTAACAACACTTGTAGCACACCTGTACACTAACAACACTGGTAACACACCTGTACACTAACAACACTGGTAACACACCTGTACACTAACAACACTGGTAACACAACTGTACACTAACAACACTGGTAACACACCTGTACACTAACAACACTTGTAGCACACCTGTACACTAACAACACTGGTAACACACCTGTACACTGACAGCACTTGTAGCACACCTGTACACTAACACTGGTAACACACCTGTACACCAACAACACTGGTAACACACCTGTACACTGACAACACTTGTAGCACACCTGTACACTAACAACACTGGTAACACACCTGTACACTGACAACACTTGTAGCACACCTGTACACTAACAACACTGGTAACACACCTGTACACTGACAACACTTGTAGCACACCTGTACACTAACAACGCTTGTAGCACACCTGTACACTAACAACACTTGTAGCACACCTGTGCACTAACAACACTGGTAACACACCTGTACACTAACAACACTGGTAACACACCTGTACACTAACAACACTGGTAACACACCTGTACATTAACAACACTGGTAACACACCTGTACACTAACAACACTGGTAACACACCTGTACACTAACAACACTGGTAACACACCTGTACATTAACAACACTGGTAACACACCTGTACACTAACAACACTGGTAACACACCTGTACACTAACAACACTGGTAACACACCTGTACACTAACAACACTGGTAACACACCTGTACACTAACAACACTGGTAACACAACTGTACACGAACAACACTGGTAACACACCTGTACACTAACAACACTTGTAGCACACCTGTACACTAACAACACTTGTAGCACACCTGTACACTAACAACACTGGTAACACACCTGTACACTAACAACACTGGTAACACACCTGTACACTAACAACACTGGTAACACACCTGTACACTAACAACACTGGTAACACACCTGTACACTAACAACACTGGTAACACACCTGTACACTAACAACACTGGTAACACACCTGTACACTAACAACACTGGTAACACACCTGTACACTAACAACACTGGTAACACACCTGTACACTGACAACACTGGTAACACACCTGTACACTAACAACACTTGTAACACACCTGTACACTAACAACACTGGTAACACACCTGTACACTAACAACACTGGTAACACACCTGTACACTAACAACACTGGTAACACACCTGTACACTAACAACACTGGTAACACACCTGTACACTAACAACACTGGTAACACACCTGTACACTAACAACACTGGTAACACACCTGTACACTAACAACACTGGTAACACACCTGTACACTAACAACACTGGTAACACACCTGTACACTAACAACACTGGTAACACACCTGTACACTGACAACACTGGTAACACACCTGTACACTAACAACACTGGTAACACACCTGTACACTAACAACACTGGTAACACACCTGTACACTAACAACACTGGTAACACACCTGTACACTAACAACACTGGTAACACACCTGTACACTAACAACACTGGTAACACACCTGTACACTAACAACACTGGTAACACACCTGTACATTAACAACACTGGTAACACACCTGTACACTAACAACACTGGTAACACACCTGTACACTAACAACACTGGTAACACACCTGTACACTAACAACACTTGTAGCACACCTGTACACTAACAACACTTGTAACACACCTGTACACTAACAACACTGGTAACACACCTGTACACTAACAACACTGGTAACACACCTGTACACTAACAACACTGGTAACACACCTGTACACTAACAACACTTGTAACACACCTGTACACTAACAACACTGGTAACACACCTGTACACTAACAACACTGGTAACACACCTGTACACTAACAACACTGGTAACACACCTGTACACTAACAACACTGGTAACACACCTGTACACTAACAACACTGGTAACACACCTGTACACTAACAACACTTGTAACACACCTGTACACTAACAACACTGGTAACACACCTGTACACTAACAACACTTGTAACACACCTGTACACTAACAACACTGGTAACACACCTGTACACTAACAACACTTGTAGCACACCTGTACACTAACAACACTTGTAACACACCTGTACACTAACAACACTGGTAACACACCTGTACACTAACAACACTGGTAACACACCTGTACACTAACAACAATGGTAACACACCTTTACACTAACAACACTGGTAACACACCTATACACTAACAACACTGGTAACACACCTGTACACTAACAACACTGGTAACACACCTGTACACTAACAACACTGGTAACACACCTGTACACTAACAACACTGGTAACACACCTGTACACTAACAACACTGGTAACACACCTGTACATTAACAACACTGGTAACACACCTGTACACTAACAACACTGGTAACACACCTGTACACTAACAACACTGGTAACACACCTGTACACTAACAACACTTGTAGCACACCTGTACACTAACAACACTTGTAGCACACCTGTACACTAACAACACTGGTAACACACCTGTACACTAACAACACTGGTAACACACCTGTACACTAACAACACTGGTAACACACCTGTACACTAACAACACTTGTAACACACCTGTACACTAACAACACTGGTAACACACCTGTACACTAACAACACTGGTAACACACCTGTACACTAACAACAATGGTAACACACCTTTACACTAACAACACTGGTAACACACCTATACACTAACAACACTGGTAACACACCTGTACACTAACAACACTGGTAACACACCTGTACACTAACAACACTGGTAACACACCTGTACACTAACAACACTGGTAACACACCTGTATACTAACACTGGTAACACACCTGTACACTAACAACACTTGTAACACACCTGTACACTAACAACACTGGTAACACACCTGTACACTAACAACACTGGTAACACACCTGTACACTAACAACACTGGTAACACACCTGTACACTAACAACACTGGTAACACACCTGTACACTAACAACACTGGTAACACACCTGTACACTAACAACACTGGTAACACACCTGTACACTAACAACACTGGTAACACACCTGTACTCTAACAACACTGGTAACACACCTGTACACTAACAACACTGGTAACACACTTGTAACGCACCTGTACACTAACAACACTGGTAACACACCTGTACACTAACAACACTTGTAACACACCTGTACACTAACAACACTGGTAACACACCTGTACACTAACAACACTTGTAACACACCTGTACACTAACAACACTGGTAACACACCTGTACACTAACACACCTGTACTCTAACAACACTGGTAACACACCTGTACACTAACAACACTGGTAACACACCTGTACTCTAACAACACTGGTAACACACCTGTACACTAACAACACTGGTAACACACCTGTACACTAACAACACTGGTAACACACCTGTACACTAACAACACTGGTAACACACCTGTACACTAACAACACTGGTAACACACCTGTACACTAACAACACTGGTAACACACCTGTACACTAACAACACTGGTAACACACCTGTACACTAACAACACTGGTAACACACCTGTACACTAACAACACTGGTAACACACCTGTACACTAACAACACTGGTAACACACCTGTACACTAACAACACTGGTAACACACCTGTACACTAACAACACTGGTAACACACCTGTACACTAACAACACTGGTAACACACCTGTACACTAACAACACTGGTAACACACCTGTACACTAACAACACTGGTAACACACCTGTACACTAACAACACTGGTAACACACCTGTACACTAACAACACTGGTAACACACCTGTACACTAACAACACTGGTAACACACCTGTACACTAACAACACTGGTAACACACCTGTACACTAACAACACTGGTAACACACCTGTACACTAACAACACTGGTAACACACCTGTACACTAACAACACTGGTAACACACCTGTACAATAACAACACTGGTACACTAACAACACTGGTAACACACCTGTACACTAACAACACTGGTAACACACCTGTACACTAACAACACTGGTAACACACCTGTACACTAACAACACTTGTAACACACCTGTACACTAACAACACTGGTAACACACCTGTACACTAACAACACTGGTAACACACCTGTACACTAACAACACTGGTAACACACCTGTACACTAACAACACTGGTAACACACCTGTACACTAACAACACTGGTAACACACCTGTACACTAACAACACTGGTAACACACCTGTACACTAACAACACTGGTAACACACCTGTACACTAACAACACTGGTAACACACCTGTACACTAACAACACTGGTAACACACCTGTACACTAACAACACTGGTAACACACCTGTACACTAACAACACTGGTAACACACCTGTACACTAACAACACTGGTAACACACCTGTACTCTAACAACACTAACACACCTGTAACACACCTGTACACTAACAACACTGGTAACACACCTGTACACTAACAACACTGGTAACACACCTGTAACAACACTGGTAACACACCTGTACTAACAACACTGGTAACAACACTGGTAGCACACCTGTACACTAACAACACTGGTAACACACCTGTACACTAACAACACTGGTAACACACCTGTACACTAACAACACTGGTAGCACACCTGTACACTAACAACACTGGTAACACACCTGTACACTAACAACACTGGTAACACACCTACTAACAACACTGGTAACACACCTGTACACTAACAACACTGGTAGCACACCTGTACACTAACAACACTGGTACACACCTGTACACTAACAACACTGGTAACACACCTGTACACTAACAACACTGGTAGCACACCTGTACACTAACAACACTGGTAACACACCTGTACACTAACAACACTGGTAACACACCTGTACACTAACACTGGTAACACACCTGTACACTAACAACACTGGTAACACACCTGTACACTAACAACACTGGTAACACACCTGTACACTAACAACACTGGTAACACACCTGTACACTAACAACACTGGTAACACACCTGTACACTAACAACACTGGTAACACACCTGTACACTAACAACACTGGTAACACACCTGTACACTAACAACACTGGTAGCACACCTGTACACTAACAACACTGGTAACACACCTGTACACTAACAACACTGGTAACACACCTGTACACTAACAACACTGGTAACACACCTGTACACTAACAACACTGGTAACACACCTGTACACTAACAACACTGGTAACACACCTGTACACTGACAACACTGGTAACACACCTGTACACTAACAACACTGGTAGCACACCTGTACTCTAACAACACTGGTAACACACCTGTACACTAACAACACTGGTAACACACCTGTACACTAACAACACTGGTAACACACCTGTACACTAACAACACTGGTAACACACCTGTACTCTAACAACACTGGTAACACACCTGTACACTAACAAACTTACATATACGCCTAACACTTCACAAACTGGTGAAATTATTTCTCAGTCCACAACAGCAGTAGTTGAACCTGAGCACCGTACATCACAGTACAGAGCACTGTGAACCAGCACACTGCATCACAATATTCTGAACCAGCACACTGTGTATCACAGTACTCTGAACCAACACACTGTGTATCACAGTACACAGTACTCTGAACCAGCACACTGTGCATCACAGTACACAGTACTCTGAAGAACACCCTGTGCACCACAGTACACAGTACTCTGAACCAGCACACTGTGCATCACAATACACAGTACTCTGACCCTGTGCACAATATTCTGAACCAGCACACTCACAGTGCATCACAGTACACAGTACTCTGAACCAGCACACTGTGCATGAACCAGCACACTGTGTACACAGTACTCTGAATCACAGTACACAGTACTCTGAACCAGCACACTGTGCATCACAGTACACAGTACTCTGAACCAGCACACGGTGCATCACAGTACACAGTACTTTGAACCATACACAAATAACCCGCACATAGAAGAGAGGAGCTTACGACGACGTTTCGGTCCGACTTGGACCATTTACAAAGTCACACTAACAAGAAGTAACGAACGAACGAACGAAAGTTCAGGTAAGATCCCAAATGGGATGAGCGGGGAAGACGGGACAGACGAAGAATAGTGCTGGAGAGGAGTGTTCTTAGTCGTAGAAATAGAGCCAGGGCTTAACCCAGCAGCGAAGGCGATCGTGGGACAGATATTGAGAAGAGAAATTCAGGCTCTTCTGTTGGGACTTCGGTGGGGTGAGCGGGGAGGAAGGGACATGCGACGTTTAGCGCTAGAGAGCAGTGTAGAACTGGGCCATGTCTTAACCCAAAAGCTAAGGCGAACGTGGGTCAGAGAATGGTACCTGTCATAGAAGGTACCTGTCAGCGAATCCAAGGTTATTTGTAAATAGGGTTAGGAGCAGGATCATGCAAGGAGTAGCAAAGGTTGTGTTGGTTTGTGGGTCTGCGAATGTCTTCGTCAAGGAGAGAGGTCCAGTAGTCATGTCGTGTCTCAAGTTTGTCTATCTGTCTGTCACTAAGCGTCTTCCAGTACAGATTCAGCGCAGAGATGTCTAATTGGGCATGGAGAGACTCGCTTGTGGGGAAGTCCTCCCATCTGACATCAAGCACCCAGCGCAGCGCCTTGTTCTGGACACGCTGCAGTTTAAGTAAGTTTATTTTTGCTGCAAGAGAGAGGGCTAGAGGAGAGTAAGTTATCAGAGGACGTATTAGGGATTTGTAGAGGTGTAGTTTGGTGCGTTGAGAGACATGTTTCAGCTTGTAGAGGCCCGCAAGGGCCTTACTAGGTATTGCATGTCTTGAGTGAATGTGTCTGTGTAAGCGTAGAAGGTAGTCAAGATTAACGCCAAGGACAGTGACAGTGTGTGATGGGGATGTAAGTCCAACAACAGATGTATTATTACACAACGCACACATCACCAGCAACAACAGTAACAACAGCAACAACAGTAACAACAGCAACAACAGTAACAACAGCAACAACAGTAACAACAGCAACAACAGTAACAACAGCAACAACAGTAACAACAGCAACAACAGTAACAACAGCAACAACAGTAACAACAGCAACAACAGTAACAACAGCAACAACAGTAACAACAGCAACAACAGATGTATCATAACACAACGTACACATCACCAGCAACAACAGTAACAACAGCAACAACAGTAACAACAGCAACAACAGTAACAACAGCAACAACAGTAACAACAGCAACAACAGATGTATCATAACACAACGCACACATCACCAGCAACAACAGTAACAGCAACAACAGTAACAACAGCAACAACAGATGTATCATAACACAACGCACACATCACCAGCAACAACAGTAACAACAACAACAGTAACAACAGCAACAACAGATGTATCATAACACAACGCACACATCACCAGCAACAACAGTAACAGCAACAACAGTAACAACAGCAACAACAGATGTATCATAACACAACGCACACATCACCAGCAACAACAGTAACAGCAACAACAGTAACAACAGCAACAACAGATGTATCATAACACAACGCACACATCACCAGTAACAACAGTAACAGCAACAACAGTAACAACAGCAACAACAGATGTATCATAACACAACGCACACATCACCAGCAACAGCAACAACAGTAACAACAGCAACAACAGATGTATCATAACACAACGCACACATCACCAGCAACAACAGCAACAACAGTAACAACAGCAACAACGGATGTATCATAACACAACGCACACATCACCAGCAACAACAGTAACAACAGCAACAACAGTAACAACCAACAACAGATGTATTATAACACAACGCACACATCAACAGTAACAACAGCAACAACAGCAACAACAGTAACAACAGCAGCAACAGATGTATTATAACAACGCACACATCAACAGCAACAACAGATGTATTATAACAACGTACACATCAACAGCAACAACAGTAACAACAGATGTATTATAACACAACGCACACATCAACAGTAACAACAGTAACAACAGTAACAACAGCAACAACAGATGTATTATAACAACGTACACATCAAAGGATGTTTAAACACGCCATAAACAGCCAACGATGATTTAACCTTTCCATCAACAGCAACGTAACAAAGAAAAAACAGTGTTTATCACAACCCCAAAATCACGTAAAAAGGCAAAAAACCCCAAAAAAAGGAACAAAAGCGCAAGGATGTTTATAACGCCCATCACAGCAAACGGATGTATTATAACCGTACATCAACAGCAAAAAAAAACAGCGCAACGATGTTTATAACAACCCCACATCACACATAAGATTATTATAAAAACGTACATAAACGCAACAACAGAAACCCGATGTTTAAAACCCAAAACGCCCCATCCGTAACAAAATAAAACCCCAAAACGATTTTATAAAAACGTCCCAATCAACGCAAAAAAGTAAAACAAACAACGATGTTTATAAACAACGTCACATTAAAAAAGTAACAAGCACAACGGATGTTTATAAAAACCCCAACATCAACAGCAAAACGATGTATTATAAAAAGCACATCAACAGCAAACGGCAACAGTGTATTAAAACCCCAACGACAACAGCGCAAAAAGTAAAAAACAACAACAGATTTTTTAAACAAGTCCCATCAACAGAAACAAAGAACCGAGGGTTTATAACACAACGTACACATCAACAGCAACAACGTAACGAACAACGATGTATTATAACCGTACACTCAGCAAAAACGTAACAACGATGTTTTTAACCCTCACATAAACAGCAAAACAGTAAAAAGAAAAACGATGTATTATAACCGCATCACAACAACGATGTATTATAACAACGTACCATCAACAGCAAAACGATGTATTATAACAACTACATAAACAGCAACAACAGTAAAAACAGCAACAACAGATGTATTAAAAAACCGTACACATAAACAGAAACAACAGCAACAGATGATTATAACACAACCCACCAAAAAGTAACAACAAAACACAACAACGATGTATTATAAAACGACCATCAACAGCAACAACAGTAACAACAGATGTATTATAACACAACGCACACATCAACAGTAACAACAGTAACAACAGCAACAACAGATGCATTATAACAAACGTACACGTTAGGTGATCTTCATCTTAAAGAGTCGGTCAATAATCACAGTTTACAAGACCAATTATGTTCATGTTGATCCTCAAGTTTATCTTGCTGGTCCTTGTTGGCCCTCTTTAACGCTGTTGGTCCAGTTTGGCCCTCTTAACGCTTTGGTCCATGTGTTTGATCCTCTTTGCTGTTGGTCCATGGGGATCCTCAATTGCTTTGGTATTTTTGGGTCCTCAATTGCTGTTGGTCCGTTTGGTCCTCAGTTTATCTTCGGCCCCGGTTGGTCCTCGTTTATCCTGCTGGTCCATGTGTTGGTCCTCAAGTTTATCTTGTGGTCATGTGTTGGTCCTCGTTTATTTTGCTGGCCCAGTTGGTCCTCAAGTTTATCTTGCTGGTCCATGTATTGGTCCTCAAGTTTATCTTGCTGGGTCCATGTGTTGGTCCTCAAATTTATCTTGCTGGTCCATGTGTTGGTCCTCAAGTTTATCTTGCTGGTCCATGTGTTGGTCCTCAAGTTTATCTTGTTGGTATGTTTTTTAAGTTTATCTTGCTGGTCCATGTGTTGGTCCTCAAGTTTATCTTGCTGGTCCATGTGTTGGTCCTCAAGTTTATCTTGCTGGTCCATGTGTTGGTCCTCAAGTTTATCTTGCTGGTCCATGTGTTGGTCCTCAAGTTTATCTTGCTGGTCCATGTGTTGGTCCTCAAGTTTATCTTGCTGGTCCATGTGTTGGTCCTCAAGTTTATCTTGCTGGTCCATGTGTTGGTCCTCAAATTTATCTTGCTGGTCCATGTGTTGGTCCTCAAGTTATCTTGCTAGTCCATGTGTTGGTCCTCAAGTTATCTTGCTGGTCCATGTGTTGGTCCTCAAGTATATCTTGCTGGTCCACGTGTTGGTCCTCAAGTACATCTTGCTGGTCCACGTGTTGGTCCTCGAGTTAACGTTGCTGGTACAGTCCTCAAGTTATCGTTGCTGGTTCAGTCCTCAAATTAACGTTGCTGGTCCAGTCCTCAAGTTAACGTTGCTGGTCATCCTCGTTATCGTTGCGGGTTTCAGTCCCTTAACGTTGCTGGCCCAGTCCTCTTTAAACGTTGCTGGCCCAGTCCTAAATTAACGTTGCTGGTCAGTCCTCAAGTTAACTTTGGCCCAGCCCTCTTTAAACTTGCTGGTCAGTCCCCGTTAACGTTGCTGGTCCAGTCCTCAAGTTAACGTTGCTGGTCCAGTCCTCAAGTTAACGTTGCTGGTCCAGTCCTCAAGTTAACGTTGCTGGTCCAGTCCTCAAGTTAACGTTGCTGGTCCAGTCCTCAAGTTAACGTTGCTGGTACATGTGTTTCAACAAACAGTAAACATTTACTTAAGTGGCATCGTGGGGGAGGGTGAAAAGGGGCGTTTCCCCGACACCTGCGCCACTTTTTACGAAGAAAAGGTAGGTACCTGGGGAGTAGACGGTGGGGTGGCATCCTGGGGGAGACTAGGCTCTGAACTCAGAGAGAACTCAGACAGACAGAGCCAGACTAACAAACAGAGCAACATAACAGAGCAAGACTGAGAGAGTTGAGTAATAAAGTCAGGGTCACACCCACTACTGACGCTGTTGTTTACCAGCGTCAGCTGATCAAGGCTGCCTCATGTCTTGGATCCATTGTTAGTTGATGTGTTGTGGGGGGGTGATGGCACGACTGGGTGGTGGTGAAGTACGACTGGGGAGTGGTAAGCTGACTGGTGTGGGGTGAAGGCTGACTGGTGTGGTGGGAAACTGACTGGGGTGAGTGGTGAAAACGACTGGTGGGTGGTGAAGTACTGACTGGTGTGAGTGGTGAAGTACTGACTTTGGGGGGTGGTGAGTCTGACTGGATGAGGGTGAAGACTGACCGGAGTGGGAATCGACTGGTGAGGGTGGTCGCTGGTGGGTAAAATACGCTCGAGTGGTGAAGAGTGACAGGGGGGAAACGACTGGTGTATGGGAAAAAAAACTGACTGCGTAGGGGGGAAGTACTGACTGAGTGGGAATCGACTGGTGGAGTGGTGAAAACGACTGCGTGGGGTGGGGACGACTGGTGGGTGGTGAAATACGACTGCTGTGGTGGTGAAAACGACAGGTGGTAGTGAAGACTGACTAGTGGGAGGTGAAATACTGACTGGGGGGAGTGGTGAGAGCGGTGTGAGTGGTAATACGACTGCTGGGGGTGAAGTACGACTGGTGTGAGGGGAGTCCCCCCTGGTTTAGGGGGGAAGTACTGACTGGTATGAGTGGTTAAATACTGACTGGTGGGGGCAACACCGACTGCTGTGGTGGAAAACGACTGGGTGGTGGTGAATCGACTGGTGGAGTGGTGAAGTGCTGACTGGGTGGTGGTTTCTTTTACTGGTGTGGTGGTTAAATACTGACGGTGTGAGTTGTGGGTACGACGGTGGAGTGGTGAAATCGACTGGTGAGTGGTGAATCGACGGGGGTGGTAAATCGACTGGGGTGGGGGTGGGGAAAAACTGCTGGTGTGAGTGGTGAGGTGACGGTGGAGTGATCGTACTGACTGGTGGGGGTTAAATAGATGGGTGAGTGGTGAAGTAGACTGGTGAGTGGCAATCTGACTGGTGGGTTTGGGGGAGTCTGACTGGGTAGTGGTATCGACTGGTGGGGTGGTGAAGACGACTGGTGAGTGGTGGGGAAAATGACTGGTGGGTGGGGGACGACTGGGTGAGTTGGGGGAGACTGGTGGTGGTGAATCGACTGGTGTGGTGGTGAAACTGATCGGGTGGGGAAATGCGACTGGTGGAGTGATCTAACGCTGGTGTTGGTTAAATACTGACTGGGTGAGTGACAGTCTGCTGGGGGTGGTAAAATACTGACTGGTGTGAGTGGTGGGGTTGACTGGTGGTGATCATTGACTGGTGTGGGGGGTTAAATCGACTGGGGGTGGTGAATCTGACTGGTGGAGTGGCGTCTGACTGGTGTGGTGGTTAAAAAATATGGGGTGGTGGTGAAATGACGGTGGAGTGGCGAAGGCTGACTGGTGTGGTGGTTAAATCAGACTGGGTGGTGGTTGTACGAGGTGGAGGATCCAAATGACGGTGTGGTGGTGAAACTGCGGTGTGGTGGTGGTGTGAGTGGGGAGTGTGGTGAGTGGTGAAACGCTGGGTGGAGTGGTGGAAAGGGCTGGTGGGTGGGGAGGACGGTGGGTGGTGGTAGTGACGGTGGAGGGGGAATCGACTGGTGGAGTGGTAAGTGGGGCTGGTGTAGTAATATGACGGTGTAGTGGTGAAATGACTGGTGTGAGTGGGGGAAAATTGACTGGTGGGGTGAAATACCCGGGGGGAGGGGAATCGACGAGTGGGAAAACGACTGGTGGAGTGGTGGGAGTGACTGGGGGAGTGGTGGAAATTGACTGGGTGGGGTAAGTAGTGACTGGTGGATTTGGGGGGTGATTGGGAGGGTGAAAATAGTGACTGGTGTGGTGGGGGTACTGCTGGTGTGGGATCTTCGACTGGGGGAATGGGAAATACGACTGGTGTGAGTGGTGTATGACTTGGGGGGGTGAAATTTACTGGGTGGTGGTATACTGACTGGGTGGGATCCCGGGGACTGACTGGGGTATGGTGAATACTGACTGGTGTAGTGATCTAAATTTTTGGTGAGTGGTGGGGGCTGGGGGAGGGTGGGGTACTGACTTTTGAGTGTCTGTTGACTGGGGGGGTGGTGAAAAACCGACTGGTGTAGGGTGGCTGACTGGTGGTGATCTAATGCTGGTGGGTGGTGAAAGGGGTGGGGGAGTGGTAAGCTGACTGGTGTGAGTGATCTAGTACTGACTGGTGGATGGTGGAAACGCTGGGTGGTGGTAGCTGGTTAGTGGTGAATACTGACTGGTGGATTTGGGGGAAAATGACGGGGGGGTGAAATGTGACGGTGAGGGTAAGGTGACTGGGGTGAGTGGTGTAGTGACTGGTATGAATGGGTAGCTGGGGGTGGGAAAGTACGTGTGAGTGATCTATCTGACTGGTTGGGGTGGTGAAGACGACTGGTATGGTGGTATTTGCTGGTGTGGTGGTGAAAAAGTATTTTTGAGGGGGAATGTGACTGGTGTGAGTGGTAAAATGCTGTGGGGGGAAGCTGACGGTGAGGATCTAGTACTGACTTTTGAGGGTGGGTAGTGACTGGTGTGAGTGGTGGGGTGACTGGTGGGGGTAAGAGGACTGGGAGGTGGTGAAGACGCTGGTGTGAGTGGTAAAGTGACTGGTGGGGGGATCTAGTACTGACTTAGAGTGGGGAAAATCATTGGAGAGTGGTGGAAATACTGACTGGGGTAGTGGTGGTATGACTGGGTGAGTGGTGAAAAGTGACTCGGGGGTGAAGTACTGACTGGTGGGTGGGGAAACTATTGTAGGATCTGCCCGATGGTGAGTGGGGAAGTATGCTGGGGTGAGTGGTAAGAGTGACTTTTGAGTGGTGAAGAGGACTGGTGGGTGTAAAAATTTATGGGGAGTTGGGGAATTTTGACTGGTGGTGGAAAAACTGACTGGTGTGAGGGATCTAGTACCGGTGTAGTGGTGAAGATGACTGGTGTGTTGAAGTAGTACTGGTGTGAGTGGTAAGAGTGTTTTGGGGTGAGTGGTGAAGTGTACTGGTGGAGTGGTGGCGCTGGTGTGGGGTAAATAGTAGTTAGGGGGAAAATATGACTGGGGTAGTGGTAAGTATGACTGGGGGAGTGATCGTACTGACTGGGTGAGGGGGAAGTAGTGACTGGGGGAGGGTGAAGTAGTGATGGGGGAGTGGTGAAGTAGTGACTGGGTGAGGGTGGGATGGACTGGTGGGTGACAGACTGACTGGTGGGTGGGGACTGACTGGGAGGATCAGTACTGACTGGGTGAGTGGTGGGTTGACTGGTGGAGTGGTGAAAAAATTTTTGGGGGGTGATCTAGTACTGACTGGTGGAGAACAATATGGGGTGGTGAAGAGTGCTGGGGTGAGTGGTGAGTACGACGGGAGTGGTAAGCTGACTGGTGGGGGTGGTAAGACGACTGGTGTGAGGGTGAATCTGCTGGGGGAGGGTGAAGGATGGTAAAATGGTGAAGTAGTGACTGGTGTGAGTGGTGAAGAGTGACTTTTGAGGGTAAATGTGACTGGGGGAGGGGAAGAGTGACTGGGTGGGGAGTGGGGGAAAGGATTGTAGGGTGAAACATATCGCACGGCACAAAAATCCCATTAAAAACTCCCGTCCCAAATGGTCAAAAAAAGGTTTATCGAAGTTAAAACAGAAATGAGTGTAATTATCAAAGTGCACTACGAGTCAGTGTTGAAGAATTCACTTAATGAAAGCAGAATGAAGAAGAAAAATTATTACGACTGACTGTCACACAGATCATGTTACTAATATTAACAATAATTTTGTAAAAGAAACAACACAACAAGACCAGTCATGAAACATCTGGACTAGACTCGTGCACTTTATTATTTGTAAAGATGTGTCAAATACCACTAGCACTAGCACTCAGTAAAGAACTTAGATCTAGGTAAAATATCACCAGCACTAGCACTCAGTAAAGAACTTAGATCTAGGTAAAATATCACTAGCACTAGCACTCAGTAAAGAACTTAGATCTAGGTAAAATATCACCAGCACTAGCACTCAGTAAAGAACTTAGATCTAGGTAAAATATCACTAGCACTAGCACTCAGTAAAGAACTTAGATCTAGGTAAAATATCACTAGCACTAGCACTCAGTAAAGAACTTAGATCTAGGTAAAATACTAGAGGCCTTCAAGAGTGCAGACATTACTCCTTTATAAAAAAGAGGCAATAGAAGAGTAGTCAAATATTACAGAGCAGTAACACTAACACTGTACATCATGGTAACAAAATAAACAGGAAAGTCACCCCAGTATAAGACACACACGCACACAAACAATAAGATATAAACAAAGTCTTCCAGTGGAGAACATGACCTTCAGTGGTGACAAGCTCCAGTTGTTTACATGTGGAAGAATGAAGAACTCACGACAGACATTTATATAAAACACAAGAGGATCAATAAATATAATGAAAAGAATATGTGAAAAATCTGGGAGTAATAATGTCAGCAGACATTTCATCAAAGAATACAACATGATAATGTCACGATAGTCTGGAAAATGATGGGGTGGATAGTAAAAACTTTCAAAACAAGGGAAATAGTGTCAATGGTGAAACTGCTGATATAACGTGTGCTCTCTCGCATACAGTATTGTCAGTGTTGACGGCTCCGTTCAGGGCAGGAGAGATCAGAGCTGGAACAGATACACAGATCATTTATGTCTCACATAGAGCCAATAAAACATTTAAATTATTGGGAACGCCTCAAAATCCTAAATATGTACCTGCTGGGGTGAAGGAGAGAGACACGTGATAATTCAATTCAAATGGAAGGTATCTGAGGGTCTGGTTCCAAATTTGTACACTGCCATAACAACATACTGGAATGAGAGATATGGAAGAGAATGTATAATAAACCCAGTGAAAAGCAGGGGCACCGTGGGCACAATAAGAGAACACTGTATTAACATCCGGGGTCCCAGACTAGTCAACATCTTACCAGAAGATATCAGAAACACTGCTGGAACAAGTGTAGAAGTCTTCAAGAGGAAAGCAGTGTAGAGTAGGCTTCACGCACAGTCCTCCACACACTGGAGTAGGCTTCACGCACAGTCCTCCACACACTGGAGTAGGCTTCACGCACAGTCCTCTACACACTGGAGTAGGCTTCACGTACAGTACTCCACACACTGGAGTAGGCTTCACGCACAGTCCTCCACACACTGGAGTAGGCTTCATGTACAGTCCTCCACACACTGGAGTAGGCTTTACGTACAATCATCCACACACTGGAGTAGGCTTCACGTACAGTCCTCCACACACTGGAGTAGGCTTCACGCACAGTTCTCCAAACACTGGAGTAGGCTTCACGTACAGTACTCCACACACTGGAGTAGGCTTCACGTACAGTCCTCCACACACTGGAGTAGGCTTCACGTACAGTCCTCTACACACTGGAGTAGGCTTCACGTACAGTACTCCACACACTGGAGTAGGCTTCACGCACAGTCCTCCACACACTGGAGTAGGCTTCACGCACAGTCCTCCACACACTGGAGTAGGCTTCACGTAGTCCTCTACACACTGGAGTAGGCTTCACGCACAGTCCTCCACACACTGGAGTAGGCTTCACGCACAGTCCTCCACACACTGGAGTAGGCTTCACGCACAGTCCTCCACACACTGGAGTAGGCTTCACGTACAGTACTCCACACACTGGAGTAGGCTTCACGTACAGTCCTCCACACACTGGATTAGGCTTCACGTACAGTCCTCCACACACTGGAGTAGGCTTTACGTACAATCATCCACACACTGGAGTAGGCTTCACGTACAGTCCTCCACACACATTGGAGTAGGCTTCACGCACATTCCCTCACACACCAGAGTAGGCTTCACGTACAGCTCTCCACACATTGGAGTAGGCTTCACGCACATTCCTCCACACATTGGAGTAGGCTTCACACACATTCCTCCACACACATTGGAGTAGGTTTCACGCACACTCCTCCACACACATTGGAGTAGGCTTCCGCACATTCCTTCACACACATACTGGAGTAGGCTTCACGCACATTCCTCCACACATTGGAGCAGGCTTCACGTACAGCCCTCCACACACTGGAGTAGGCTTCACGCACATTCCTCCACACATTGGAGTAGGCTTCACACACATTCCTCCACACACATTGGAGTAGGTTTCACGCACACTCCTCCACACACATTGGAGTAGGCTTCCGCACATTCCTTCACACACATACTGGAGTAGGCTTCACGCACATTCCTCCACACATTGGAGCAGGCTTCACGTACAGCCCTCCACACACTGGAGTAGGCTTCACGCACATTCCTCCACACATTGGAGTAGGCTTCACACACATTCCTCCACACACATTGGAGTAGGTTTCACGCACACTCCTCCACACACACTGGAGTAGGATTCACGCACACTCCTCCACACACACTGGAGTAAGCTTCCGCACATTCCTCCACACACACTGGAGTAGGCTTCACGCACACTCCTCCACACACACTGGAGTAAGCTTCCGCACATTCCTCCACACACACTGGAGTAGGCTTCACGCACACTCCTCCACACACACTGGAGTAGGCTTCATGTACAGTCCTCCACACACTGGAGTAGGCTTTACGTACAATCATCCACACACTGGAGTAGGCTTCACGCACACTCCTCCACACACACTGGAGTAGGCTTCCGCACATTCCACACACACACACACTGGAGTAGGCTTCCGCACATTCCACACACACACACTGGAGTAGGCTTCCGCACATTCCACACACACACACTGGAGTAGGCTTCACGTACATTCTACTAGCTTGTTCTTCTTCCTTCCTCCCGGCACAATGGCGTCATAAAGTACCACAACAGTGTTCATTATCGCTCGTAACACTAGTCAACTGCTAATTTGTGTTTAGTTCGTCGAAAACTGGAGAGAATGTCAAACCCTGCGGACGGCAGAGTCACGGCAGGCAACACTGCATGGCAGGGTCACGGCAGGCAACACTGCATGGCAGAGTCACGGCAGGCAACGCTGCATGGCAGGGTCACGCCAGGCAACACTGCATGGCAGGGTCACGGCAGGCAACACAACACAGTCTGACCTCAGCCTGGTTGTGTGAGTTGAACTCAGGCTTGGTCTGGGACAGGGTGTGGCCTGACAACACAAGAAGACAGGATGTGGCCTGACAACACAAGACAGGGTGTGGCCTGACAACACAAGACAGGGTGTGGCCTGACAACACAAGACAGGGTGTGGCCTGACAACACAAGACAGGGTGTGGCCTGACAACACAAGAAGACAGGGTGTGGCCTGACAACACAAGTCAGGGTGTGGCCTGACAACACAAGAAGACAGGGTGTGGCCTGACAACACAAGACAGGGTGTGGCCTAACAACACAAGTCAGGGTGTGGTATTATACTCTTCCATCAACATATTTTGCTGCACATTAACAACTTGATGAATCAGAAACATGTTCAACATTTGGACATACATGTAAGTTTAATGTTGAAAGTGTTCGCCTGCTCAGCAGGCTTCTTCAGCAGAACACAGAGGTGTATTCTGCTGAAGAAGCAAGCCTGCTGAGCAGGCTAACAGTTTCAACAACAAAGCTACCCATGTGTTGCAGATGTGTTAGACTCATCAACACCTCTGTGTTTCTACCTCCCCCCCTCAAAAGACATTGTAAGTAAATGTGTGAGACTTACCCAGAGCAGACGCAGCAGCAGGTAGCAACAGCAGCAGGGAACAGCAGGACACCAGAAGAATGTGGAGTACTGTACAGACAGGCCAGCACCAGAGAGAGCTCCCTCGATGACAGCTACTGCAGGAGTTGTTAAGTGAGCAGTGATACAGTGAAGACACAGGACATAACACCTCTGGTAAGCACTCTCCGTCAACCTCCAGGTTAGTTCTACCCTCAGCACTCACATCACACTGCTCAACACCAGTGCTAACCATGTAGCCAGTATGTGAGGTCACTACAGAATATATGGGAGGGTGGGGGAGCACTCCAGCTTAGAAACACACTCTACACCATGTGGTGGTGCACTGGGAGGATGTGGTGGTGCACCGGAAGGTGTGGAGGTGCACAGGAAGAGTGTGGTTGTGCACCGTGTCATCCACACCCTCCCTCCTGTCATCACCTTGGTTTGTCACCTCCAGGAGACACAAGTGTGGGCGTCGTGCCCTCCAGGTACCTCCCTGGACCTCCGTGTCCTCCATGGTGCAAGGTCTTCTCTCACCTTCCTTCGTGCTGATATAGGGGCCCCTGTCTCCCTTCTGCAGGATGCTGGAGGGGCCCCTGTCTCCCTTCTGCAGGATGCTGGAGGGGCCCCTGTCTCCCTTCTGCAGGATGCTGGAGGGGCCCCTGGCTCCCTCCAGACAGGTGGTATAGGGCCCTCTGGTTGCCTTCAGCATGGTGGTTGAGGGCCCCCTGGCTACCTGCTGACAGCAGGGGCAGGGTTGGGGCCACCAGGGCCACACTCACGCTAACATGCCCACCTGTAAAAACAAAATTTTCATTAATTCACAGTTCTGCAACAACGTTAATTAGACAGAGATGAACCAGAGATGAACCAGAGATGAACCAGAGATGAACCAGAGATGAACCAGAGATGAACCAGAGATGAACCAGAGATGAACCAGAGATGAACCAGAGATGAACCAGAGATGAACCAGAGATGAACCAGAGATGAACCAGACATGAACTCTTACAGTAGACTTGTGTACAGGACTCTGTGTGTCTGTGTCTGTGTGTCTCTCTCTCTCTCTCTCTCTCTCTCTCTCTCTCTCTCTGTCCTTGACATGTTAACACAAAGTTCTCCATCTCCACCATCATCATCTTATTCCTCCATGTTTCTCTTCTCCCAAGTGGCTCACAATTCTCCCAGCCATTTCTTTGTGGTTATAATCTCTCATGATTAGTAGCTTCATTTTGACCTTATAAGCTCTTATTGATGCTGCTACATTGTTCTTGTCTCACATTCCCATCTTGGTCTCCTGCTGTTTAGTGACGTTGTACATCACTATTACTACTACTACTACTACTACTACTACTACTACTACTACTACTACTACTACTACTGTTTGTCCCTATCTTATCTTCAGAATTCCTGGGTTCTGTTTTTCAATGTGTGTGTGTGTGTGTGTGTGTGTGTGTGTGTGTGCGTGTGTGTGTGTGTGTGTGTGCGTGTGTGTGTGTGGTGTGTGTGTGTGTGTGTGTGTGTGTGTGTGTGTGTGTGTGTGTGTGTGTGTGTGTGTGTGTGTGTGTGTGTGTGTGTGACCATCCGACATCAACAATATATCCTGAGTTATATTCTCCGAGACTCAGTGGTAATCATGAAGCAGTTTCTAAGAGAAGAGGTGATGGTTACAACCATTGTTTGTGTGACACCAGACGGAAGCTGGGGTCACCCCATAGTGCTGTCTCACTCTTGAAGCCTTGACACAGGGCCAGGAAGAACTGTTGTAGTGCCAGAGACGGCATGGTGCAGGGATACTAGGAAGAGGAGGAGGAGCAGGAACCAGGAACAAGAGGGGAACAGGGAACCAGGAACAAGAGGGAACAGGGAACCAGGAACAAGAGGAGGAACAGGGAACCAGGAACAAGAGGGGGAACAGGAACCAGGAACAAGAGGAGGAACAGGGAACCAGGAACAAGAGGAGGAACAGGGAACCAGGAACATGAGGAGGAGCAGGGGAACTAGGAAGAGGAGGAAAAGGGAACTAAGAACAAGAGGAGGAACAGGGAACCAGGAACAAGAGGACGAACAGGGAACTAGGAACAAGAGGAGGAACAGGGAACTAGGAACAAGAGGAGGAACGAGAACCAGGAACAAGAGGAGGAGCAGGAGGAACCAGGAACAAGAAGGAGGAACAGGAACTAGGAACAAGAGGAGGAACAGGGAACCAGGAACAAGAGGAGGAACAGGGGAACCAGGAACAAGAGGAACAGGGAACCAGGAAACAAGAGGGAAAGAACAGGAACTAGGAACAAAGAGGAGGAACAGGGGAACTAGGAACAAGAGGAACAGGGGAACCAGGAACAAGAGGAGGAAAGAACAGGACAAGAGAGGAACAGGAACAGGAACAAGAGGAGGAACAGGGAACCAGGAACAAGAGGAGGAACAGGGAACAGACAGAGGAACAGGGAACAGAACAAGAGGAACAGGAACTAGGAACAAGAGGAGGAACAGGGAACCAGGAACAAGAGGAGGAACAGGGGAACCAGGAACAAGAGGGGAACAGGAACCAGGAACAAGAGGAGGACAGGGAACCAGGAACAAAGAGGAACAGGGGAACCAGGAACAAGAGGAGGAACAGGGGAACCAGGAACAAAGAGAAGGGCGAACCAGGAACAGAGGAGGAACAGGGAACCAGGAACAAAGGAGACAGGAACAGGAACAAGAGAGGACAGGAACCAGGAACAAGAGGAGGAACAGGGAACCAGGAACAAGAGGAGGAACAGGGGAACCAGGAACAAAAGAGGAAGGACAGAACAGAGGGGAACAGAGAAGAACAAGAGGAGGAACAGGGAACCAGGAACAGAGAGAGCAGGAACAGGAACAAGAGAGGAACAGGAACCAGGAACAAGAAGGAGCAGGGAACCAGGAACAAGAGGAAGGAGCAGGGGAACCAGGAACAAGAGGAGGAACAGGGAACCAGAAACAAGAGGAGGAGCAGGGAACCAGAACAAGAGGAGGAGCAGGGAACCAGGAACAAGAAGGAGCAGGGAACCAGGAACAAGAGAAGGAGCAGGGGAACCAGGAACAAGAGAAGAACAGGGAACCAGGAACAAGAGGAGGACAGGGAACCAGAAAAGAAAGACAGGGGAACCAGGAACAAGAGAGGAGCAGGGGAACCAGGAACAAGAGAAGGAGCAGGGGAACCAGGAACAAGAGAGGACAGGGAACCAGGAACAAGAACAGGAACCAGACAGAGGATAGCAGGGAACCAGAGAAGCAAGAGAGAGGACAGGGGAACCAGACAAGAAGAGCAGGGCAGCAAGCAGGAACCAGAACAAGAGAGGAGCAGGAACCAGGAACACAAAGGAATAACCAGGAGACCAGAAACAAGAGGAGGAGCAGGGGAACCAGAAAGGGGAGGAACATTTAGGTGCACTCAAGACAAGAATTAAAAGCACTTGAGTATAGTTATAAGCCAGTAGATCCTTCTATCATAGTGATAAATGTAAATAACGAGGCTTGTGTTGACACAGCTACAGCGAGAGTGTCAGCAGGATTAAGAAGTCATCTGAACTGTGATCAGGTGAAATATCTGACAGTATTCTGTTAGGCATATGTCTTATTTGTATATGAAGTCGCTCCTTGCTCTCTCTCTCTCTCTCTCTCTCTCTCTCTCTCTCTCTCTCTCTCTCTCTCTCTCTCTCTCTCTCTCTCTTTCGCTCTCTCTCACGGGAAAAGAGGAGGAGGAAGATGTAATGGAGGAAAAGGTGCTTCCTGTGTTGACTCCCTCACACACCACCTGCTTCCCCCTCCTCCAGGTTAAGTGACCATAACAGTCAGAAGATATAAGTTTTTATAAGAGGGGAGAGAGAGAGAGAGAGAGAGAGAGAGAGAGAGAGAGGGAGAGAGAGAGGAGAGAGAGAGAGAGAGAGAGAGAGAGAGAGAGGGTGAGGAGGAGTGAGAGAGAGAGAGAGAGAGAGGAGTGGGAGGGGTGAGGGAGAGGGGAGGAGAGAGAGAGAGAGAGAGTAGGGGAAGGAGAGAGAGAGAGAGAGAGAGAGTAGGGGAAGGAGAGAGAGAGAGAGAGAGAGAGAGAGAGAGAGAGAGAGAGAGAGAGAGAGAGAGAGAGAGAGAGAGGGAGAGAGTGGAGGAGGAGGAGAGGAGAGAGAGAGGAGGAGAGAGAGAGGAGAGAGGAGAGAGAGGAGGAGAGAGAGAGAGAGAGAGAGAGAGAGAGAGAGAGAGAGAGAGAGAGAGGAGAGAGAGATGAGGAGGAGGAGAGAGAGAGAGAGAGAGAGAGAGAGAGAGAGAGAGAGAGAGAGAGAGAGAGAGAGAGAGAGAGTGAGTGAGTGAGAGAGAGAGAGAGAGAGAGAGAGAGAGAGTGAGAGAGAGAGAGAGAGAGAGAGAGAGAGAGAGAGAGAGAGAGTGAGAGAGGAGAGAGAGAGAGAGAGAGAGAGAGAGAGAGAGAGAGAGAGAGGAGGATGAGTGAGAGAGAGAGAGAGAGAGAGAGAGAGAGAGAGAGAGAGAGAGAGAGAGAGAGAGATAAAGTCAGTTGATCAAATGAAAATGCTGGCCCACAGATGGCCTTCAGCTGGCCCACAGATGGCCTTCAGCTGGCCCACAGATGGCCTTCAGCTGGCCCACAGATGGCTCCAACTTCATCCTGTTCCCTACTTGTATGTCTCATAACAATAAAAATGCTTTCAAATGAGCTGATGTAGGTAACAGCTCTTAGCTTGCCAATAAAGTTAGGAATCCTTAACCTGTAATATAGCTGTCAATAAAGCTAGGGATCCTTAACCTTGTCAAACACTGTGTAAAAAAAAAAAAAAAAAAAAATAGCGTTTAAGAGAGAAGGGCATGAACTAGAAACTGTGTGTGTGTGTGTGTGTGTGTGTATGTGTGTGTGTGTGTGTGTGTGTGTGTGTGTGTGTGTACTCACCTAGTTGAGGTTGCAGGGGTCGAGTCCGAGCTCCTGGCCCCGCTCTTCACTGATCGCTACTAGGTCACTCTTCCTGAACTGTGAGCTTTATCATATCTCTGCTTAAAGCTATGTATGGATCCTGCCTCCACTACATCGCTTCCCACACTATTCCACTTACTGACTACTCTGTGGCTGAAGAAATACTTCCTAACATCCCTGTGATTCATCTGTGTCTTCAACTTCCAACTGTGTCCCCTTGTTACTGTGTCCAATCTCTGGAACATCCTGTCTTTGTCCACCTTGTCAATTCCTCTCAGTATTTTGTATGTCGTTATCATGTCCCCCCTATCTCTCCTGTCCTCCAGTGTCGTCAGGTTGATTTCCCTTAACCTCTCGTCGTAGGACATACCTCTTAGCTCTGGGACTAGTCTTGTTGCAAACTTTGCACTTTGTCTAGTTTCTTTGCATGCTTGGCTAAGTGTGGGTTCCAAACTGGTGCCGCATACTCCAATATGGGCCTAACGTACACGGTGTACAGGGTCCTGAGCGATTCCTTATTAAGATGTCGGAATGCTGTTCTGAGGTTTGCCAGGCGCCCATATGCTGCAGCAGTTATTTGGTTGATGTGCGCTTCAGGAGATGTGCCTGGTGTTATACTCACCCCAAGATCTTTTTCCTTGAGTGAGGTTTGTAGTCTCTGGCCCCCTAGACTGTACTCCGTCTGCGGTCTTCTTTGCCCTTCCCCAATTTTCATGACTTTGCACTTGGTGGGATTGAACTCCAGGAGCCAATTGCTGGACCAGGTCTGCAGCCTGTCCAGATCCCTTTGTAGTTCTGCCTGGTCTTCGATCGGGTGAATTCTTCTCATCAACTTCACGTCATCTGCAAACAGGGACACCTCAGAGTCTATTCCTTCCGTCATGTCGTTCACAAATACCAGAAACAGCACTGGTCCTAGGATTGACCCCTGTGGGACCCCGCTGGTCACAGGTGCCCACTCTGACACCTCGCCACGTACCATGACTCGCTGCTGTCTTCCTGACAAGTATTCCCTGATCCATTGTAGTGCCTTCCCTGTTATCCCTGCTTGGTCCTCCAGTTTTTGCACCA
>NC_091292.1:1612614-1617381 GCF_038502225.1 Cherax quadricarinatus
CAAGAAGACTGTCTCAAGGATCAGTTCTTGATCCTATGTTCAAGAGGACTGTCTCAAGGATCAGTTCTTGATCCTATGTTCAAGAAGACTGTCTCAAGGATCAGTTCTTGATCCTATGTTCAAGAAGACTGTCTCAAGGATCAGTTCTTGATCCTATGTTCAAGAAGACTGTCTCAAGGATCAGTTCTTGATCCTATGTTCAAGAAGACTGTCTCAAGGATCAGTTCTTGATCCTATGTTCAAGAAGACTGTCTCAAGGATCAGTTCTTGATCCTATGTTCAAGAAGACTGTCTCAAGGATCAGTTCTTGATCCTATGTTCAAGAAGACTGTCTCAAGGATCAGTTCTTGATCCTATGTTCAAGAAGACTGTCTCAAGGATCAGTTCTTGATCCTATGTTCAAGAGGACTGTCTCAAGGATCAGTTCTTGATCCTATGTTCAAGAAGACTGTCTCAAGGATCAGTTCTTGATCCTATGTTCAAGAGGACTGTCTCAAGGATCAGTTCTTGATCCTATGTTCAAGAGGACTGTCTCAAGGATCAGTTCTTGATCCTGTGTTCAAGAGGACTGTCTCAAGGATCAGTTCTTGATCCTGTGTTCAAGAGGACTGTCTCAAGGATCAGTTCTTGATCCTATGTTCAAGAAGACTGTCTCAAGGATCAGTTCTTGATCCTATGTTCAAGAGGACTGTCTCAAGGATCAGTTCTTGATCCTATGTTCAAGAAGACTGTCTCAAGGATCAGTTCTTGATCCTATGTTCAAGAGGACTGTCTCAAGGATCAGTTCTTGATCCTATGTTCAAGAAGACTGTCTCAAGGATCAGTTCTTGATCCTATGTTCAAGAGGACTGTCTCAAGGATCAGTTCTTGATCCTATGTTCAAGAAGACTGTCTCAAGGATCAGTTCTTGATCCTATGTTCAAGAAGACTGTCTCAAGGATCAGTTCTTGATCCTATGTTCAAGAAGACTGTCTCAAGGATCAGTTCTTGATCCTATGTTCAAGAAGACTGTCTCAAGGATCAGTTCTTGATCCTATGTTCAAGAAGACTGTCTCAAGGATCAGTTCTTGATCCTATGTTCAAGAAGACTGTCTCAAGGATCAGTTCTTGATCCTATGTTCAAGAAGACTGTCTCAAGGATCAGTTCTTGATCCTATGTTCAAGAAGACTGTCTCAAGGATCAGTTCTTGATCCTATGTTCAAGAAGACTGTCTCAAGGATCAGTTCTTGATCCTATGTTCAAGAAGACTGTCTCAAGGATCAGTTCTTGATCCTATGTTCAAGAAGACTGTCTCAAGGATCAGTTCTTGATCCTATGTTCAAGAGGACTGTCTCAAGGATCAGTTCTTGATCCTATGTTCAAGAGGACTGTCTCAAGGATCAGTTCTTGATCCTATGTTCAAGAGGACTGTCTCAAGGATCAGTTCTTGATCCTATGTTCAAGAGGACTGTCTCAAGGATCAGTTCTTGATCCTATGTTCAAGAGGACTGTCTCAAGGATCAGTTCTTGATCCTATGTTCAAGAGGACTGTCTCAAGGATCAGTTCTTGATCCTATGTTCAAGAGGACTGTCTCAAGGATCAGTTCTTGATCCTATGTTCAAGAGGACTGTCTCAAGGATCAGTTCTTGATCCTATGTTCAAGAGGACTGTCTCAAGGATCAGTTCTTGATCCTATGTTCAAGAGGACTGTCTCAAGGATCAGTTCTTGATCCTATGTTCAAGAGGACTGTCTCAAGGATCAGTTCTTGATCCTATGTTCAAGAAGACTGTCTCAAGGATCAGTTCTTGATCCTATGTTCAAGAAGACTGTCTCAAGGATCAGTTCTTGATCCTATGTTCAAGAAGACTGTCTCAAGGATCAGTTCTTGATCCTATGTTCAAGAGGACTGTCTCAAGGATCAGTTCTTGATCCTATGTTCAAGAGGACTGTCTCAAGGATCAGTTCTTGATCCTATGTTCAAGAGGACTGTCTCAAGGATCAGTTCTTGATCCTATGTTCAAGAGGACTGTCTCAAGGATCAGTTCTTGATCCTATGTTCAAGAGGAAGGAGACAAGGATGGAAGGAGACAAGGATGGAAGGAGACAAGGATGGAAAGGAGACAAGGATGGAAGGAGACAAGGATGGAAGGAGACAAGGATGGAAGGAGACAAGGATGGAAGGAGACAAGGATGGAAGGAGACAAGGATGGAAGGAGACAAGGATGGAAGGAGACAAGGATGGAAGGAGACAAGGATGGAAGGACACAAGGATGGAAGGAGACAAGGATGGAAGGAGACAAGGATGGAAGGAGACAAGGATGGAAGGAGACAAGGATGGAAGGAGACAAGGATGGAAGGAGACAAGGATGGAAGGAGACAAGGATGGAAGGAGACAAGGATGGAAGGAGACAAGGATGGAAGGAGACAAGGATGGAAGGAGACAAGGATGGAAGGAGACAAGGATGGAAGGAGACAAGGATGGAAGGAGACAAGGATGGAAGGAGACAAGGATGGAAGGAGACAAGAGACACCACATCAACTTAGTGTCTCTATCAGAAATGAAGAAGAAGCTAATAGTAGAATTAAGAGTGAATCAATCTCAGCTGGAGGCTGCAGCAGCCTGGATAACATCCTCAGCACCAGCTGCAGCAGCCTGGATAACATCCTCAGCACCAGCTGCAGCAGCCTGGATAACATCCTCAGCACCAGCTGCAGCAACCTGGATAACATCCTCAGCACCAGCTGCAGCAACCTGGATAACATCCTCAGCACCAGCTGCAGCAACCTGGATAACATCCTCAGCACCAGCTGCAGCAACCTGGATAACATCCTCAGCACCAGCTGCAGCAACCTGGATAACATCCTCAGCACCAGCTGCAGCAACCTGGATAACATCCTCAGCACCAGCTGCAGCAACCTGGATAACATCCTCAGCACCAGCTGCAGCAACCTGGATAACATCCTCAGCACCAGCTGCAGCAACCTGGATAACATCCTCAGCACCAGCTGCAGCAACCTGGATAACATCCTCAGCACCAGCTGCAGCAACCTGGATAACATCCTCAGCACCAGCTGCAGCAACCTGGATAACATCCTCAGCACCAGCTGCAGCAGCCTGGATAACATCCTCAGCACCAGCTGCAGCAGCCTGGATAACATCCTCAGCACCAGCTGCAGCAACCTGGATAACATCCTCAGCACCAGCTGCAGCAACCTGGATAACATCCTCAGCACCAGCTGCAGCAACCTGGATAACATCCTCAGCACCAGCTGCAGCAGCCTGGATAACATCCTCAGCACCAGCTGCAGCAGCCTGGATAACATCCTCAGCACCAGCTGCAGCAACCTGGATAACATCCTCAGCACCAGCTGCAGCAACCTGGATAACATCCTCAGCACCAGCTGCAGCAACCTGGATAACATCCTCAGCACCAGCTGCAGCAACCTGGATAACATCCTCAGCACCAGCTGCAGCAACCTGGATAACATCCTCAGCACCAGCTGCAGCAACCTGGATAACATCCTCAGCACCAGCTGCAGCAACCAGGATAACATCCTCAGCACCAGCTGCAGCAGCCTGGATAACATCCTCAGCACCAGCTGCAGCAACCTGGATAACATCCTCAGCACCAGCTGCAGCAACCTGGATAACATCCTCAGCACCAGCTGCAGCAGCCTGGATAACATCCTCAGCACCACAGAACAAAGGACACTACTCAGCAAGATCACCAAGAAGTCATTCTCCTCAGCACCGTCCTTCTCCTAAAAGGTATAAGAAAGTTGCAGCATGCTGAGGCACTTACTAGCACTTTAGACTCTGATCTGAAGTGTTTAAAATATACTCCAGCACTCACGACACTGGGAACATGGAGGAGCAGAGGAGACATGATCGAAACGTTGAAGATACTCAGAGGTATTGATCTTATGAATGTTGATAGTATGTTTGAAAGTTAGTGAACATTACTGAACACAAGTGGACCAGTTAGTGAACATTACTGAACACAAGTGGACCAGTTAGTGAACATTACTGAACACAAGTGGACCAGTTAGTGAACATTACTGAACACAAGTGGACCAGTTAGTGAACATTACTGAACACAAGTGGACCAGTTAGTGAACATTACTGAACACAAGTGGACCAGTTAGTGAACATTACTGAACACAAGTGGACCAGTTAGTGAACATTACTGAACACAAGTGGACCAGTTAGTGAACATTACTGAACACAAGTGGACCAGTTAGTGAACATTACTGAACACAAGTGGACCAGTTAGTGAACATTACTGAACACAAGTGGACCAGTTAGTGAACATTACTGAACACAAGTGGACCAGTTAGTGAACATTACTGAACACAAGTGGACCAGTTAGTGAACATTACTGAACACAAGTGGACCAGTTAGTGAACATTACTGAACACAAGTGGACCAGTTAGTGAACATTACTGAACACAAGTGGACCAGTTAGTGAACATTACTGAACACAAGTGGACCAGTTAGTGAACATTACTGAACACAAGTGGACCAGTTTATAAATATCTCTCAGAGTACAGCTTGTATATGTCTGTTGTCCACTACAACACTACAACACTACAGGAAGGTGTTGTAGTTCTCCACTACAACACTACAACACTACAGGAAGGTGTTGTAGTTCTCCACTACAACACTACAACACTACAGGAAGGTGTTGTAGTTCTCCACTACAACACTACAGGAAGGTGTTGTAGTCCTCCACTACAACACTACACGAGGGTGTTGTAGTTCTCCACTACAACACTACAACACTA
>NC_091292.1:1617481-1627481 GCF_038502225.1 Cherax quadricarinatus
CAGTACACAGTACTCTGAACCAACACACTGTGTATCACAGTACACAGTACTCTGAACCAGCACACTGTGCATCACAGTACACAGTACTCTGAAGAACACCCTGTGCACCACAGTACACAGTACTCTGAACCAACACACTGTGCATCACAGTACACAGTACTCTGAACCAGCACACTGTGCATCACAGAACACAGTACTCTGAACCAACACACTGTGCATCACAGTACACAGTACTCTGAACCAGCACACTGTGCATCACAGTACACAGTACTCTGAACAACACCCTGTGCACCACAGTACACAGTACTCTGAACCAGCACACTGTGCATCATAGTACACAGTACTCTGAACAACACCCTGTGCACCACAGTACACAGTACTCTGAACCAGCACACTGTGCATCACAGTACACAGTACTCTGAACCAGCACACTGTGCATCACAGTACACAGTACTCTGAACCAGCACACTGTGCATCATAGTACACAGTACTCTGAACAACACCCTGTGCACCACAGTACACAGTACTCTGAACCAGCACATTGTGCATCACAGTACACAGTACTCTGAACCAACACACTGTGCATCACAGTACACAGTACTCTGAACAACACCCTGTGCATCACAGTACAGTACTCTGAACCAGCACACTGTGCATCACAGTACACAGTACTCTGAACCAGCACACTGTGCATCATAGTACACAGTACTCTGAACAACACCCTGTGCACCACAGTACACAGTACTCTGAACCAGCACACTGTGCATCACAGTACACAGTACTCTGAACAACACTCTGTGCATCACAGTACACAGTACTCTGAACCAGCACACTGTGCATCACAGTACACAGTACTCTGAACCAGCACACGGTGCATCACAGTACACAGTACTCTGAACCAGCGCACTGTGCATCACAGTACACAGTACTCTGAACAACACCCTGTGCATCACAGTACACAGTACTCTGAACAACACCCTGTGCATCACAGTACATAGTACTCTGAACCAGCACACTGTGCATCACAGTACACAGTACTCTGAACAACACCCTGTGCATCACAGTACACAGTACTCTGAACCAGCACACTGTGCATCACAGTACACAGTACTCTGAACCAGCACACTGTGCATCATAGTACACAGTACTCTGAACAACACCCTGTGCACCACAGTACACAGTACTCTGAACCAGCACACTGTGCATCATAGTACACAGTACTCTGAACAACACCCTGTGCACCACAGTACACAGTACTCTGAACCAGCACACTGTGCATCACAGTACACAGTACTCTGAACCAGCACACTGTGCATCACAGTACACAGTACTCTGAACCAGCACACTGTGCATCATAGTACACAGTACTCTGAACAACACCCTGTGCACCACAGTACACAGTACTCTGAACCAGCACATTGTGCATCACAGTACACAGTACTCTGAACCAACACACTGTGCATCACAGTACACAGTACTCTGAACAACACCCTGTGCATCACAGTACAGTACTCTGAACCAGCACACTGTGCATCACAGTACACAGTACTCTGAACCAGCACACTGTGCATCATAGTACACAGTACTCTGAACAACACCCTGTGCACCACAGTACACAGTACTCTGAACCAGCACACTGTGCATCACAGTACACAGTACTCTGAACAACACTCTGTGCATCACAGTACACAGTACTCTGAACCAGCACACTGTGCATCACAGTACACAGTACTCTGAACCAGCACACGGTGCATCACAGTACACAGTACTCTGAACCAGCACACTGTGCATCACAGTACACAGTACTCTGAACAACACCCTGTGCATCACAGTACACAGTACTCTGAACAACACCCTGTGCATCACAGTACATAGTACTCTGAACCAGCACACTGTGCATCACAGTACACAGTACTCTGAACAACACCCTGTGCATCACAGTACACAGTACTCTGAACCAGCACACTGTGCATCACAGTACACAGTACTCTGAACCAGCACACGGTGCATCACAGTACACAGTACTTTGAACCATACACAAATAACCCGCACATAGAAGAGAGGAGCTTACGACGACGTTTCGGTCCGACTTGGACCATTTACAAAGTCACACTAACCAGAAGTAACGAACGAACGAACGAAAGTTCAGGTAAGATCCCAAATGGGATGAGCGGGGAAGACGGGACAGACGAAGAATAGTGCTGGAGAGGAGTGTTCTTAGTCATAGAAATAGAGCCAGGGCTTAACCCAGCAGCGAAGGCGATCGTGGGACAGATATTGAGAAGAGAAATTCAGGCTCTTCTGTTGGGACTTCGGTGGGGTGAGCGAGGAGGAAGGGACATGCGACGTTTAGCGCTAGAGAGGAGTGTAGAATTGAGCCATGTCTTAACCCAAAAGCTAAGGCGAACGTGGGTCAGAGAATGGTACCTGTCATAGAAGGTACCTGTCAGCGAATCCAAGGTTATTTGTAAGTAGGGTTAGGAGCAGGATCATGCAAGGAGTAGCAAAGGTTGTGTTGGTTTGTGGGTCTGCGAATGTCTTCGTCAAGGAGAGAGGTCCAGTAGTCATGTCGTGTCTCAAGTTTGTCTATCTGTCTGTCACTGAGCGTCTTCCAGTACAGATTCAGCGCAGAGATGTCTAATTGGGCATGGAGAGACTCGCTTGTGGGGAAGTCCTCCCATCTGACATCAAGCACCCAGCGCAGCGCCTTGTTCTGGACACGCTGCAGTTTAAGTAAGTTTATTTTTGCTGCAAGAGAGAGGGCTAGAGGAGAGTAAGTTATCAGAGGACGTATTAGGGATTTGTAGAGGTGTAGTTTGGTGCGTTGAGAGACATGTTTCAGCTTGTAGAGGCCCGCAAGGGCCTTACTAGGTATTGCATGTCTTGAGTGAATGTGTCTGTGTAAGCGTAGAAGGTAGTCAAGATTAACGCCAAGGACAGTGACAGTGTGTGATGGGGATGTAAGTCCAACAACAGATGTATTATTACACAACGCACACATCACCAGCAACAACAGTAACAACAGCAACAACAGTAACAACAGCAACAACAGTAACAACAGCAACAACAGTAACAACAGCAACAACAGTAACAACAGCAACAACAGTAACAACAGCAACAACAGTAACAACAGCAACAACAGTAACAACAGCAACAACAGATGTATCATAACACAACGTACACATCACCAGCAACAACAGTAACAACAGCAACAACAGTAACAACAGCAACAACAGTAACAACAGCAACAACAGTAACAACAGCAACAACAGATGTATCATAACACAACGCACACATCACCAGCAACAACAGTAACAGCAACAACAGTAACAACAGCAACAACAGATGTATCATAACACAACGCACACATCACCAGCAACAACAGTAACAACAACAACAGTAACAACAGCAACAACAGATGTATCATAACACAACGCACACATCACCAGCAACAACAGTAACAGCAACAACAGTAACAACAGCAACAACAGATGTATCATAACACAACGCACACATCACCAGCAACAACAGTAACAGCAACAACAGTAACAACAGCAACAACAGATGTATCATAACACAACGCACACATCACCAGTAACAACAGTAACAGCAACAACAGTAACAACAGCAACAACAGATGTATCATAACACAACGCACACATCACCAGCAACAGCAACAACAGTAACAACAGCAACAACAGATGTATCATAACACAACGCACACATCACCAGCAACAACAGCAACAACAGTAACAACAGCAACAACGGATGTATCATAACACAACGCACACATCACCAGCAACAACAGTAACAACAGCAACAACAGTAACAACCAACAACAGATGTATCATAACACAACGCACACATCACCAGCAACAACAGTAACAACAGCAACAACACTAACAACAGCAACAACAGATGTATTATAACACAACGCACACATCAACAGTAACAACAGTAACAACAGTAACAACAGCAACAACAGATGTATTATAACAACGTACACATCAACAGTAACAACAGTAACAACAGCAACAACAGATGTATTATAACACAACGTACACATCAACAGCAACAACAGTAACAACAGTAACAACAGCAACAACAGATGTATTATAACAACGTACACATCAACAGTAACAACAGTAACAACAGCAACAACAGATGTATTATAACACAACGCACACATCAACAGTAACAACAGTAACAACAGTAACAACAGCAACAACAGATGTATTATAACAACGTACACATCAACAGTAACAACAGTAACAACAGCAACAACAGATGTATTATAACACAACGTACACATCAACAGCAACAACAGTAACAACAGATGTATTATAACACAACGCACACATCAACAGTAACAACAGCAACAACAGCAACAACAGTAACAACAGCAGCAACAGATGTATTATAACAACGCACACATCAACAGCAACAACAGATGTATTATAACAACGTACACATCAACAGCAACAACAGTAACAACAGAAACAACAGATGTATTATAACACAACGCACACATCAACAGTAACAACAGCAACAACAATAACAACAGCAGCAACAGATGTATTATAACAACGCACACATCAACAGCAACAACAGATGTATTATAACAACGTACACATCAACAGCAACAACAGAAACAACAGATGTATTATAACACAACGCACACATCAACAGTAACAACAGTAACAACAGCAACAACAGATGTATTATAACAACGTACACATCAACAGCAACAACAGTAACAACAGATGTATTATAACACAACGCACACATCAACAGTAACAACAGTAACAACAGCAACAACAGATGTATTATAACAAACGTACACATCAACAGTAACAACAGATGTATTATAACACAACGCACACATCAACAGTAACAACAGTAACAACAGCAACAACAGATGCATTATAACAAACGTACACGTTAGGTGATCTTCATCTTAAAGAGTCGGTCAATAATCACAGTTTACAAGACCAATTATGTTCATGTTGATCCTCAAGTTTATCTTGCTGGTCCATGTGTTGGTCCTCAAGTTTATCTTGCTGGTCCATGTGTTGGTCCTCAAGTTTATCTTGCTGGTCCATGTGTTGGTCCTCAAGTTTATCTTGCTGGTCCATGTGTTGGTCCTCAAGTTTATCTTGCTGGTCCATGTGTTGGTCCTCAAGTATATCTTGCTGGTCCATGTGTTGGTCCTCAAGTTTATCTTGCTGGTCCATGTGTTGGTCCTCAAGTTTATCTTGCTGGTCCATGTGTTGGTCCTCAAGTTTATCTTGCTGGTCCATGTGTTGGTCCTCAAGTATATCTTGCTGGTCCATGTGTTGATCCTCAAGTTTATCTTGCTGGTCCATGTGTTGGTCCTCAAGTTTATCTTGCTGGTCCATGTGTTGATCCTCAAGTTTATCTTGCTGGTCCATGTGTTGGTCCTCAAGTTTATCCTGCTGGTCCATGTGTTGATCCTCAAGTTTATCTTGCTGGTCCATGTGTTGATCCTCAAGTTTATCTTGCTGGTCCATGTGTTGGTCCTCAAGTTTATCTTGCTGGTCCATGTGTTGATCCTCAAGTTTATCTTGCTGGTCCATGTGTTGGTCCTCAAGTTTATCTTGCTGGTCCATGTGTTGGTCCTCAAGTTTATCCTGCTGGTCCATGTGTTGGTCCTCAAGTTTATCTTGCTGGTCCATGTGTTGGTCCTCAAGTTTATCCTGCTGGTCCATGTGTTGATCCTCAAGTTTATCTTGCTGGTCCATGTGTTGGTCCTCAAG
This sequence comes from Cherax quadricarinatus, assembly GCF_038502225.1. Classification (NCBI taxonomy): domain Eukaryota; kingdom Metazoa; phylum Arthropoda; class Malacostraca; order Decapoda; family Parastacidae; genus Cherax; species Cherax quadricarinatus. The sequence goes on from NC_091292.1 coordinate 1,623,259, forward strand.
TTTATCTTGCTGGTCCATGTGTTGGTCCTCAAGTTAACGCTGTTGGTCCATGTGTTGGTCCTCAAGTTAACGCTGTTGGTCCATGTGTTGGTCCTCAAGTTAACGCTGTTGGTCCATGTGTTGGTCCTCAAGTTAACGCTGTTGGTCCATGTGTTGGTCCTCAAGTTAACGCTGTTGGTCCATGTGTTGGTCCTCAAGTTAACGCTGTTGGTCCATGTGTTGGTCCTCAAGTTAACGCTGTTGGTCCATGTGTTGGTCCTCAAGTTAACGCTGTTGGTCCATGTGTTGGTCCTCAAGTTAACGCTGTTGGTCCATGTGTTGATCCTCAAGTTTATCTTGTTGGTCCATGTGTTGGTCCTCAAGTTTATCCTGCTGGTCCATGTGTTGGTCCTCAAGTTTATCTTGCTGGTCCATGTGTTGGTCCTCAAGTTTATCTTGCTGGTCCATGTGTTGGTCCTCAAGTTTATCTTGCTCGTCCATGTATTGGTCCTCAAGTTTATCTTGCTGGGTCCATGTGTTGGTCCTCAAATTTATCTTGCTGGTCCATGTGTTGGTCCTCAAGTTTATCTTGCTGGTCCATGTGTTGGTCCTCAAGTTTATCTTGTTGGTCCATGTGTTGGTCCTCAAGTTTATCTTGCTGGTCCATGTGTTGGTCCTCAAGTTTATCTTGCTGGTCCACGTGTTGGTCCTCAAGTTTATCCTGCTGGTCCATGTGTTGGTCCTCAAGTTTATCTTGCTGGTCCATGTGTTGGTCCTCAAGTTTATCTTGCTGGTCCATGTGTTGGTCCTCAAGTTTATCTTGCTGGTCCATGTATTGGTCCTCAAGTTTATCTTGCTGGCCCATGTGTTGGTCCTCAAATTTATCTTGCTGGTCCATGTGTTGGTCCTCAAGTTATCTTGCTAGTCCATGTGTTGGTCCTCAAGTTATCTTGCTGGTCCATGTGTTGGTCCTCAAGTATATCTTGCTGGTCCACGTGTTGGTCCTCAAGTACATCTTGCTGGTCCACGTGTTGGTCCTCGAGTTAACGTTGCTGGTACAGTCCTCAAGTTATCGTTGCTGGTTCAGTCCTCAAATTAACGTTGCTGGTCCAGTCCTCAAGTTAACGTTGCTGGTCCAGTCCTCAAGTTATCGTTGCTGGTTCAGTCCTCAAGTTAACGTTGCTGGTCCAGTCCTCAAGTTAACGTTGCTGGTCCAGTCCTCAAATTAACGTTGCTGGTCCAGTCCTCAAGTTAACGTTGCTGGTCCAGTCCTCAAGTTAACGTTGCTGGTCCAGTCCTCAAGTTAACGTTGCTGGTCCAGTCCTCAAATTAACGTTGCTGGTCCAGTCCTCAAGTTAACGTTGCTGATTCAGTCCTCAAGTTATCGTTGCTGGTCCAGTCCTCAAGTTAACGTTGCTGGTCCAGTCCTCAAGTTAACGTTGCTGGTACATGTGTTTCAACAAACAGTAAACATTTACTTAAGTGGCATCGTGGGGGAGGGTGAGAGGAATGGGCAAGCTTCCCGACACCTGCTGCCACTGTTTACGTAGCAGTAAGTAGGTAGGTACCTGGGTGTTAGTAGACTGGTGTGGGTGGCATCCTGGGGGAGACTAGGCTCTGAACTCGGAGAGAACTCAGACAGACAGAGCCAGACTAACAAACAGAGCAACATAACAGAGCAAGACTGAGAGAGTTGAGTAATAAAGTCAGGGTCACACCCACTACTGACGCTGTTGTTTACCAGCGTCAGCTGATCAAGGCTGCCTCATGTCTTGGATCCATTGTTAGTTGATGTGTTGTGGGTGGTGTGAGTGGTGAAGCACTGACTGGTGTGAGTGGTGAAGTACTGACTGGTGTGAGTGGTGAAGTACTGACTGGTGTGAGTGGTGAAGTACTGACTGGTGTGAGTGGTGAAGTACTGACTGGTGTGAGTGGTGAAGTACTGACTGGTGTGAGTGGTGAAGTACTGACTGGTGTGAGTGGTGAAGTACTGACTGGTGTGAGTGGTGAAGTACTGACTGGTGTGAGTGGTGAAGTACTGACTGCTGTGAGTGGTGAAGTACTGACTGGTGTGAGTGGTGAAGTACTGACTGGTGTGAGTGGTGAAGTACTGACTGGTGTGAGTGGTGAAGTAGTGACTGGTGTGAGTGGTGAAGTAGTGACTGGTGTGAGTGGTGAAGTAGTGACTGGTGTGAGTGGTGAAGTACTGACTGCTGTGAGTGGTGAAGTACTGACTGGTGTGAGTGGTGAAGTACTGACTGGTGTGAGTGGTGAAGTACTGACTGCTGTGAGTGGTGAAGTACTGACTGGTGTGAGTGGTGAAGTACTGACTGCTGTGAGTGGTGAAGTACTGACTAGTGTGAGTAGTGAAGTACTGACTAGTGTGAGTAGTGAAGTACTGACTGGTGTGAGTGGTGAAGTACTGACTGGTGTGAGTGGTGAAGTACTGACTGGTGTGAGTGGTGAGTACTGACTGGTATGAGTGGTGAAGTACTGACTGGTATGAGTGGTTAAATACTGACTGGTGTGAGTGGCGAACTACTGACTGCTGTGAGTGGTTAAATACTGACTGGTGTGAGTGGTGAAGTACTGACTGGTGTGAGTGGTGAAGTGCTGACTGGTGTGAGTGGTTAAATACTGACTGGTGTGAGTGGTTAAATACTGACTGGTGTGAGTTGTGAAGTACTGACTGGTGTGAGTGGTGAAGTACTGACTGGTGTGAGTGGTGAAGTACTGACTGGTGTGAGTGGTGAAGTAGTGACTGGTGTGAGTGGTGAAGTACTGACTGGTGTGAGTGGTGAAGTACTGACTGGTGTGAGTGATCTAGTACTGACTGGTGTGAGTGGTGAAGTAGTGACTGGTGTGAGTGGTGAAGTACTGACTGGTGTGAGTGGTGAAGTACTGACTGGTGTGAGTGGTGAAGTACTGACTGGTGTGAGTGGTGAAGTACTGACTGGTGTGAGTGGTGAAGTACTGACTGGTGTGAGTGGTGAAGTACTGACTGGTGTGAGTGGTGAAGTACTGACTGGTGTGAGTGGTGAAGTACTGACTAGTGTGAGTGGTGAAGTACTGACTGGTGTGAGTGGTGAAGTACTGACTGCTGTGAGTGGTGAAGTGCTGACTGGTGTGAGTGATCTAGTACTGACTGGTGTGAGTGGTTAAATACTGACTGGTGTGAGTGATCTAGTACTGACTGGTGTGAGTGGTGAAGTACTGACTGGTGTGAGTGGTGAAGTGCTGACTGGTGTGAGTGATCTAGTACTGACTGGTGTGAGTGGTTAAATACTGACTGGTGTGAGTGGTGAAGTACTGACTGGTGTGAGTGGCGAAGTACTGACTGGTGTGAGTGGTTAAATACTGACTGGTGTGAGTGGTGAAGTACTGACTGGTGTGAGTGGCGAAGTGCTGACTGGTGTGAGTGGTTAAATACAGACTGGTGTGAGTGGTTAAGTACTGACTGGTGTGAGTGATCTAGTACTGACTGGTGTGAGTGGTGAAGTACTGACTGGTGTGAGTGGTGAAGTAGTGAGTGGTGAAGTAGTGACTGGTGTGAGTGGTGAAGTAATTCACTTAAATGAAAGCAGAATGAAGAAGAAAAATTATTAAGACTGACTGTCACACAGATCATGTTACTAATATTAACAATAATTTTGTAAAAGAAACAACACAACAAGACCAGTCATGAAACATCTGGACTAGACTCGTGCAGTTTATTATTTGTAAAGATGTGTCAAATATCACTAGCACTAGCACTCAGTAAAGAACTTAGATCTAGGTAAAATATCACTAGCACTAGCACTCAGTAAAGAACTTAGATCTAGGTAAAATACCACTAGCACTAGCACTCAGTAAAGAACTTAGATCTAGGTAAAATATTACTAGCACTAGCACTCAGTAAAGAACTTAGATCTAGGTAAAATATCACTAGCACTAGCACTCAGTAAAGAACTTAGATCTAGGTAAAATACTAGAGGCCTTCAAGAGTGCAGACATTACTCCTTTATAAAAAAGAGGCAATAGAAGAGTAGTCAAATATTACAGAGCAGTAACACTAACACTGTACATCATGGTAACAAAATAAACAGGAAAGTCACCCCAGTATAAGACACACACGCACACAAACAATAAGATATAAACAAAGTCTTCCAGTGGAGAACAAGACCTTCAGTAGTGACAAGCTCCAGTTGTTTACATGTGGAAGAATGAAGAACTCACGACAGACATTTATATAAAACACAAGAGGA